>NC_092159.1:65528068-65545568 GCF_045791955.1 Oncorhynchus clarkii lewisi | reverse complement strand
TCAAACCTCAACCTGGACCTGAACACACTGAGTCAAACCTCAACCTGGACCTGTACACACTGAGTCAAACCTCTACCTGGACCTGAACACAGTGAGTCAAACCTCTACCTGGACCTGAACACATTGAGTAAAAACCTCTACCTGGACCTGAACAGACTGAGGCAAACCTCTACCTGGACCTGAACACAGTGAGTCAAACCTCTATCTGGACCTGAGCAGACTGAGGCAAACCTCTACCTGGACCTGAACAGACTGAGTCAAACCTCTACCTGGACCTGAGCAGACTGAGTCAAACCTCTACCTGGACCCCTGAGCAGACTGAGTCAAACCTCTAGCTGGACCTGAACACACTGAGTCAAACCTCGACCTGGACCTGAACACAGTGAGTCACACCTCTACCTGGACCTGAACAGACTGAGTTAAACCTCTACCTGGACCTGAACAGACTGAGTCAAACCTCTACCTGGACCTGAGCAGACTGAGTCAAACCTCTACCTGGACCTGAACAGACTGAGTCAAACCTCTACCTGGACCTGAACAGACTGAGTCAAACCTCTATCTGGATCTGAACACACTGAGTCAAACCTCTACCTGGACCTGAACACACTGAGTCAAACCTCTACCTGGAGCTGAACAGACTGAGTCAAACCTCTACCTGGACCTGAGCAGACTGAGTCAAACCTCTACCTGGACCTGAACAGACTGAGTCAAACCTCTACCTGGACTGTAGGAGAACTACATTCTGAGACAGGAGTCTATACCCAAAGACAGGAGTCTATACCCTGAGACAGGAGTCTAAACCCTGAGACAGGAGTGTATACCCTGAGACAGGAGTGTATACCCTGAGACAGGAGTCTATACCCTGAGACAGGAGTGTATACGCTGAGACAGGAGTCTATACCCTGAGACAGGAGTCTATACCCTGAGACAGGAGTGTACCTTTAAGAAGAGGAAGAGGTGTGTATACCTTTATTGAGAGGAAGACAGACAGGTGTTTCTATCTCAAGAAAGAGGAGAGGAAGACAGACAGGTGTTTATATCGCTAGAAAGAGGAGAGGAAGACAGACAGGTGTTTATATCGCTAGAAAGAGGAGAGGAAGACAGACAGGTGTTTCTTTCTCAAGAAAGAGGAGAGGAAGACAGACAGGTGTTTATATCGCTAGAAAGAGGAGAGGAAGACAGACAGGTGTTTATATCTCTAGAAAGAGGAGAGGAAGACAGACAGGTGTTTCTATCTCAAGAAAGAGGAGAGGAAGACAGACAGGTGTTTATATCGCTAGAAAGAAGAGAGGAAGATAGACAGGTGTTTATATCTCTAGAAAGAGGAGAGGAAGACAGACAGGTGTTTATATCTCTAGAAAGAGGACAGGAAGACAGACAGGTGTTTATATATTTAGAAAGAGCAGAGGAAGACAGACAGGTCTCTTTGTGTGTGTATACCTGAGTTTACCTCTGACCTGTATATCTCAGAGTACCTCATTATCTCTCTCTGTGTTTATGCCTGAGTATACCTCTACCTGTATATCTCAGAGTACCTCATTATCTATCTCTGTGTATACCTGAGTATATCTCAGAGTACCTCATTATCTCTCTGTGTGTTTATACCTGACTATACCTCTACCAGTATATATCAAAGTACCTCATTATCTCTCTCTGTGTGTATACCTGAGTATATCTCAGAGTACCTCATTATCTCTCTGTGTGTTTATACCTGACTATACCTCTACCAGTATATATCAAAGTACCTCATTATCTCTCTCTGTGTGTATACCTGAGTATACCTCTACCTGTATATCTCAGAGTACCTCATTATCTCTCTGTTGTTTATACCTGAGTATATCTCAGAGTACCTCATTATCTCTCTCTTTGTTTATACCTGAGTATATCTCAGAGTTCCTCATTATCTCTCTCTGTGTGTATACCTAAGTATACCTCTACCTGTATATCTCAGAGTAACTCATTTTCTCAGCTGAGATGCAGGGGTCCTTTCTGCAGGCGCGTTGTGATGAACCCCTCATGACAACAGACTGGGGACTGCCACTCCTCCTGTCTCTCATCGTCCTGGGGCTGCTCTACGCCTTCCTCTACCTCCCCTCCGTGGCACAACGAGCCCTACTGGAGCAGGCCCTCAACAACCAGACTGGAGTACCTTCCTCCACTTCCTCACCGTGACACAGAGAGGAGCAGGTCTACCTTCCTCTATCTCCCCACCATGACACAGAGAGGGGCAGGTCTACCTTCCTCTACCTCCCCTCCATGGAACAACGAGCCCTACTGGAGCAGGCCCTCAACAACCAGACTGGAGTACCTTCCTCTACCTCATCACCATGACACAGAGAGGAGCAGGTCTACCTTCCTCTACCTCCCCACCATGACACAGAGAGGACTACCTTCCTCTACCTCCTCACCATGACACAGAGAGGAGCAGGTATACCTTCCTCTACCTCATTACCATGACACAGAGAGGAGCAGGTCGACCTTCCTCTACCTCCCGACCATGACACAGAGAGGAGCAGGTATACCTTCCTCTACCTCCCCACCATGACACAGAGAGGAGCAGGTCAACCTTCATCTACCTCCTCACCACGACACAGAGAGGAGCAGGTCTACCTTCCTCTACCTCCCCACCATGACACAGAGAGGAGCAGGTCTACCTTCCTCTACCTCCTCACCATGACACAGAGAGGTCTACCTTCCTCTACCTCCTCACCATGACACAGAGAGGACTACCTTCCTCTACCTCCCCACCATGACACAGAGAGGAGCAGGTCTACCTTCCTCTACCTCCTCACCATGACACAGAGAGGAGCAGGTCTACCTTCCTCTACCTCCCCACCATGACACAGAGAGGAGCAGGTCTACCTTCCTCTACCTCCTCACCATGACACGGAAAGGTCTACCTTCCTCTACCTCCTCACCAATACACAGAGAGGACTACCTTCCTCTACCTCCCCACCATGACACAGAGAAGAGCAGGTCTACCTTCCTCTACCTCCCCACCATGACACAGAGAGGAGCAGGTCTACCTTCCTCTACCTCCTCACCATGACACAGAGAGGTCTACCTTCCTCTACCTCCTCACCATGACACAGTGAGGACTACCTTCCTCTACCTACCCACCATGACACAGAGAGGAGCAGGTCTACCTTCCTCTACCTCCTCACAATGACACAGAGAGGAGCAGGTCTACCTTCCTCTACCTCCCCACCATGACACAGAGAGGACTACCTTCCTCTAACTCCTCACAATGACACAGAGAGGAGCAGGTCTACCTTCCTCTACCTCCCCACTATGACACAGAGAGGACTACCTTCCTCTACCTCTTCACCATGACACAGAGAGGAGAAGGTCTACCTTCCTCTACCTCCCCACCATGACACAGAGAGGAGCAGGTCTACCTTCCTCTACATCACCACCATGACACAGAGAGGACTACCTTCCTCTACCTCCCCACCATGACACAGAGAGGAGCAGGTCTACTTTCCTCAACCTCCCCACCATGACACAGAGAGGAGCAGGTCTACCTTCCTCTACCTCCCCACCATGACACAGAGAGGAACAGGTCTACCTTCCTCTACCTCATGACCATGACACAGAGAGGAGCAGGTCTACATTCCTCTACCTCCTCACCATGACACAGAGAGGTCTACCTTCCTCTACCTCCCCACCATGACACAGAGAGGTCTACCTTCCTCTTCCTCCCCACCATGCCACAGTGAGGAGCAGGTCTACCTTCCTCTACCTCCCCACCATGACACAGATAGGACTACCTTCCTCTACCTCCTCACAATGACACGGAGAGGAGCAGGTCTACCTTACTCTACCTCCACACCATGACAGAGAGAGGAGCAGGTCTACCTTCCTCTACCTCCTCACCATGACACAGAAAGGTCTACCTTCCTCTACCTCCCCACCATGACACAGAGAGGAGCAGGTCTACCTTCCTCTACCTCCCCACCATGACACAGAGAGGAGCAGGTCTACCTTCCTCTACCTCCCCACCATGACACAGAGAGGAGCAGGTCTACCTTCCTCTACCTCCTCACCATGACACAGAGAGGTCTACCTTCCTCTACCTCCTCACCATGAAACAGAGAGGACTACCTTCCTCTACCTCCCCACCATGACACAGAGAGGAGCAGGTCTACCTTCCTCTACCTCCTCACCATGACACAGAGAGGTCTACCTTCCTCTACCTCCTCACCATGACACAGTGAGGACTACCTTCCTCTACCTACCCACCATGACACAGAGAGGAGCAGGTCTACCTTCCTCTACATCACCACCATGACACAGAGAGGACTACCTTCCTCTACCTCCCCACCATGACACAGAGAGGAGCAGGTCTACTTTCCTCAACCTCCCCACCATGACACAGAGAGGAGCAGGTCTACCTTCCTCTACCTCCCCACCATGACACAGAGAGGAACAGGTCTACCTTCCTCTACCTCATGACCATGACACAGAGAGGAGCAGGTCTACATTCCTCTACCTCCTCACCATGACACAGAGAGGTCTACCTTCCTCTACCTCCCCACCATGACACAGAGAGGTCTACCTTCCTCTTCCTCCCCACCATGCCACAGTGAGGAGCAGGTCTACCTTCCTCTACCTCCCCACCATGACACAGATAGGACTACCTTCCTCTACCTCCTCACAATGACACGGAGAGGAGCAGGTCTACCTTACTCTACCTCCACACCATGACAGAGAGAGGAGCAGGTCTACCTTCCTCTACCTCCTCACCATGACACAGAAAGGTCTACCTTCCTCTACCTCCCCACCATGACACAGAGAGGAGCAGGTCTACCTTCCTCTACCTCCCCACCATGACACAGAGAGGAGCAGGTCTACCTTCCTCTACCTCCCCACCATGACACAGAGAGGAGCAGGTCTACCTTCCTCTACCTCCTCACCATGACACAGAGAGGTCTACCTTCCTCTACCTCCTCACCATGAAACAGAGAGGACTACCTTCCTCTACCTCCCCACCATGACACAGAGAGGAGCAGGTCTACCTTCCTCTACCTCCTCACCATGACACAGAGAGGAGCAGGTCTACCTTCCTCTAGGTGGTCTTTATAGGCCAGTAGGTGGTCTTTATAGGCCAGTAGGTGGTCTTTATAGGCCAGTAGGTGGTCTTTATATGCCAGTAGGTGGTCTTTGTAGGACAGTAGATCTTCTTTATATGCCAGTAGGTGGACAGAAAGGTCACTACTTCTGAGGCAGGGTCTTCTCCAGTCATGATGAGGTCTAGTTCAGGTGTGAGGAAGGGACTTCTCCAGTTATGATGAGGTCTAGTCCAGGTCTGAGGCAGGGACTTCTCCAGTCATGATGAGTTCTAGTGTAGGTCTGAGGCAGGGACTTCTCCAGTCATGATGAGGTCTAGGTCAGGTCTGAGGCAGGGTCTTCTCCAGTCATGATGAGGTCTAGTGTAGGTCTGAGGCAGGGTCTTCTCCTGTCATGATGAGGTCTAGCGTAGGTTCAGGTCTGAGGCAGGGACTTCTCCAGTCATGATGAGGTCTAGTCCAGGTCTGAGGCAGGGACTTCTCCAGTCATGATGAGGTCTAGTGTAGGTCTGAGGCAGGGTCTTCTCCTGTCATGATGAGGTCTAGTGTAGGTTCAGGTCTGAGGCAGGGACTTCTCCAGTCATGATGAGGTCTAGTCCAGGTCTGAGGCAGGGTCTTCTCCTGTCATGATGAGGTCTAGTGTAGGTCTGAGGCAGGGACTTCTCCAGTCATGATGAGGTCTAGTGTAGGTCTGAGGCAGGGTCTTCTCCAGTCATGATGAGGTCTAGTCCAGCTCTGAGGCAGGGACTTCTCCAGTCATGATGAGGTCTAGTCCAGGTCTGAGGCAGGGACTTCTCCAGTCATGATGAGGTCTAGTGTAGGTCTGAGGAAGGGACTTCTCCAGTCATGATGAGGTCTAGTGTAGGTCTGAGGCAGGGACTTCTCCAGTCATGATGAGGTCTAGTGTAGGTCTGAGGCAGGGACTTCTCCAGTCATGATGAGGTCTAGTGTAGGTCTGAGGCAGGGACTTCTCCAGTCATGATGAGGTCTAGTGTAGGTTCAGGTCTGAGGCAAGGACTTCTCCAGTCATGATGAGGTCTAGTGTAGGTTCAGGTCTGAGGCAGGGTCTTCTACAGTCATGATGAGGTCTAGTGTAGGTCTGAGGCAGGGACTTCTCCAGTCATGATGAGGTCTAGTGTAGGTTCAGGTCTGAGGCAGGGACTTCTCCAGTTATGATGAGGTCTAGTGTAGGTTCAGGTCTGAGGCAGGGTCTTCTCCAGTCATGATGAGGTCTAGTCCAGGTCAGAGGCAGGGTCTTCTCCAGTTTTGATGAGGTCTAGTGTAGGTTCAGGTCTGAGGCAGGGTCTACTCCAGTTATGATGAGGTCTAGTCCAGGTCTGAGGCAGGGTCTTCTCCAGTCATGATGAGGTCTAGGTCTGAGGCAGGGACTTCTCCAGTCATGATGAGGTCTGAGGTCTGAGGCAGGGACTTCTCCAGTCATGATGAGGTCCAATGTAGGTTCAGGTCTGAGGCAGGGACTTCTCCAGTCATGATAAGGTCTAGTGTAGGTCTGGGGCAGGGTCTTCTCCAGTTATGATGAGGTCTAGTTCAGGTCTGAGGCAGGGACTTCTCCAGTTATGATGAGGTCTAGTGTAGGTCTGAGGCAGGGACTTCTCCAGTTATGATGAGGTCTAGTCCAGGTCTGAGGCAGGGACTACCTTAGGTCTGAGGCAGGGACTTCTCCAGTCATGATGAGGTCTAGTGTAGGTCTGAGGCAGGGACTTCTCCAGTCATGATGAGGTCTAGTGTAGTTCAGGTCTGAGGCAAGGACTTCTCCAGTCATGATGAGGTCTAGTGTAGGTTCAGGTCTGAGGCAGGGTCTTCTACAGTCATGATGAGGTCTAGTGTAGGTCTGAGGCAGGGACTTCTCCAGTCATGATGAGGTCTAGTGTAGGTTCAGGTCTGAGGCAGGGACTTCTCCAGTTATGATGAGGTCTAGTGTAGGTTCAGGTCTGAGGCAGGGTCTTCTCCAGTCATGATGAGGTCTAGTCCAGGTCTGAGGCAAGGTCTTCTCCATTCATGATGAGGTCTAGTGTAGGTTCAGGTCTGAGGCAGGGTCTTCTACAGTCATGATGAGGTCTAGTGTAGGTCTGAGGCAGGGACTTCTCCAGTCATGATGAGGTCTAGTGTAGGTTCAGGTCTGAGGCAGGGACTTCTCCAGTTATGATGAGGTCTAGTGTAGGTTCAGGTCTGAGGCAGGGTCTTCTCCAGTCATGATGAGGTCTAGTCCAGGTCTGAGGCAAGGTCTTCTCCATTCATGATGAGGTCTAGTGTAGGTTCAGGTCTGAGGCAGGGTCTTCTCCAGTTATGATGAGGTCTAGTGTAGATCTGAGGCAAGGACTTACCCAGTCATGATGAGGTCTAATGTTTCCGATTGTGTTTGGGGACATTGACATGCTTTGTCAGGTTGAGCCTGTTGTATCGTGAGGCCACGAGCAGACAGCAGTACATTCCATTGACGTGCTGTGTCAGGTTGAGACTGTTGTATCGTGGGGAGCGTGTTACTGGTCTGGCACCGTGTTATGCGGTGGAACGCACAGTGTCTCCAGTGTGCATTTCTAGCCCGTGGCGCTCTATTCCAGCTGCTCGCATTTGCAGGGCTAGAATGGGCATCCAGCCAGGAAGGAGGGTGCTGGCTCAGCGCTCCTGGTCTCCAGTCTACCTCCATGGACCAGGATATCCCGCGCCGGCTCTGCGTACTATGAGTCTGCACAGCCCTCTGCGTCTTGTGCCAGCGCCCTGCATTTGCAGGGCAAGTATAACCATCCAGCCAGGACGGGTTGTGTCAGCTCTACACTCCATACCTCCAGTACGCCTCCCCAGCCCAGTACCACCAGTGCCAACACCACGCACCAAGCTTCCTGTGCGTCTCCAGGGTCCACAGTACTCCCTGTTCCTGCTCCTTGCACTTGCCCTGATGTGCGTGTCCCCAGCCCGATACCACGGCACCACGCACCAGGCCTATAGTGCGCCTCACCAGTCCAGAGCGTCTGGCGACAGTACCCAGTCCAGAGCGTCTGGTGACAGTACCCAGTCCAGAGCGTCCGGTGACAGTACCCAGTCCAGAGCGTCTGGTGACAGTACCCAGTCCAGAGCGTCTGGTGACAGTACCCAGTCCAGAGCGTCTGGTGACAGTACCCAGTCCAGAGCGTCTGGTGACAGTACCCAGTCCAGAGCGTCTGGTGACAGTACCCAGTCCAGAGCGTCTGGTGACAGTACCCAGTCCAGAGCGTCCGGTGACAGTACCCAGTCCAGAGCATCCGGCAACAGTCTACAGACCGGAACCTCCTACGACGGGTCACAGTCCGGATCCGCCAGTGTCTCCCTCCAGTCCGGATCCGCCAGAGTCTCCCTCCGGTCCGGATCCGCCAGAGTCTCCCTCCTGTCCTGAGGCATCACTCACTCCAGACTCGACCATCAGTCCAGTGGCGTCCTCTAATCCGTGGTCGGCGGTGAGGGTTCCCGCTCCAGAGACATTAAGTAAGGGTGAAGTGGAGCGGGGTCCAGAACCGCCTCCTCGGAGTTATGCCCACCCAGACCCTCCCCTATGGGTTTAGGTGTGCGGCCGGGAGTCCGCACCTTTGGCGGGGTACTGTCACACCCTGACCTTAGCATGCTTTGTTTTCTTTATTATTTTGGTTTAGGTCAGGGTGTGACATGGGTGATGTATGTGTTTTTGATCCCGTCTAGGGGTTTTGTATGTCTATGGGTATTTACTAGTCTAGGTGTTATGTATGTCTCTGGTTGTATGTCTATGGTTTATCGTTGTCTCTGATTGGGAACCATATTTAGGCAGCCATTTTTCCTTGGGTATTTCGTGGGTTATTGTCTATGGTTAGTTGCCTGTGTCTGCACTTGTTTATATATGGCGTCAACGTTCGTTTTGTTGTTTTGTATAGTTTGTTTAGTGTTTCTTCGTTAATAAATAGAAGAGTGTATTCACATCACGCTGCGTCTTGGTCTCCTCCAACACAACGAACGTGACACAATAACGACAAAACAACTGAACCAGACGAGTCTCAGATACCATTGCATTTTTTTATTTTTAATTTTACCTTTATTTTACTATATTTTACTTTTTACTATATTTGTTTATTTTATTTAACTAGGCAAGTCAGTTAAGAACAAATTCTTATTTTCAATGACGGCCTAGGAACAGTGGGTTAACTGCCTGTTCAGGGGCAGAACGACAGATTTGTACCCTGTCAGCTCGGGGATTTGAACTTGCAACCTTTCGGTTACTAGTCCCATTGAACATCTCTTAGGTGTAATTCTGCGTTGCGTTGGTGGCAGTAACTGATTATCGTAAGACTATGAGCGGTGTACGACCGTTAGTCTTAATTACATATCACGAGTAATACTGTCATGACGTTTTACCCGCTCGTTTGCTACCTGATAGCCTAGCCGCTAGCCACATCCCAGCCTATCCACATCACAGCCTAGCCTAGCCACATCCAATCCTAGCTCCATCCCAGCCTAGCCACATCCCAGCCTAGCCACTAGCCACATCCAATCCTAGCCACTAGCCACATCCCAGCCTAGCCACTGGCCACATCCCAGCCTAGCCACTAGCCACATCCCAGCCTAGCCACTAGCCACATCCAATCCTAGCCTCATCCCAGCCTAGCCACTAGCCACATCCAATCCTAGCCACATCCCAGCCTTGCCACATCCCATCCTAGCCACTAGCCACATCCCAGCCTAGCCACTAGCCACTAGCCACATCCAATCCTAGCCACATCCCAGCCTTGCCACATCCCAGCCTAGCCACTAGCCACATCCAATCCTAGCCACATCCCAGCCTAGCCACTAGCCACTAGCCACATCCAATCCTAGCCACATCCCAGCCTTGCCACATCCCAGCCTAGCCACTAGCCACATCCCAGCCTAGCCACTAGCCATATCCCAGCCTAGCCACATCCCAGCCTAGCCATATCCCAGCCTAGCCATATCCCAGCCTAGCCACATCCCAGCCTAGCCACATCCCAGCCTAGCCACATCCCAGCCTAGCCACATCCCAGCCTAGCCACATCCCAGCCTAGCCACTGGCCACATCCCAGCCTAGCCACTAGCCACATCCCAGCCTAGCCACTAGCCACATCCCAGCCTAGCCACTAGCCACATCCCAGCCTAGCCACTAGCCACATCCCAGCCTAGCCACTAGCCACATCCCAGCCTAGCCACTAGCCACATCCCAGCCTAGCCACTAGCCACATCCCAGCCTAGCCACTAGCCACATCCCAGCCTAGCCACTGGCCACATCCCAGCCTAGCCACTGGCCACATCCCAGCCTAGCCACTAGCCACTAGCCACATCCCAGCCTAGCCACTAGCCACATCCCAGCCTAGCCACTAGCCACATCCCAGCCTAGCCACTAGCCACATCCCAGCCTAGCCACTAGCCACATCCCAGCCTAGCCACTAGCCACATCCCAGCCTAGCCACTAGCCACATCCCAGCCTAGCCACTAGCCATATCCTAGCCTAGCCACATCCCAGCCTAGCCACATCCCAGCCTAGCCACTAGCCACATCCCAGCCTAGCCATATCCCAGCCTAGCCACATCCCAGCCTAGCCACATCCCAGCCTAGCCACATCCCAGCCTAGCCACTGGCCACATCCCAGCCTAGCCACTGGCCACATCCCAGCCTAGCCACTGGCCACATCCCAGCCTAGCCACTAGCCACATCCCAGCCTAGCCACTGGCCACATCCCAGCCTAGCCACTGGCCACATCCCAGCCTAGCCACTGGCCACATCCCAGCCTAGCCACTGGCCACATCCCAGCCTAGCCACTAGCCACATCCCAGCCTAGCCACTGGCCACATCCCAGCCTAGCCACTGGCCACATCCCAGCCTAGCCACTGGCCACATCCCAGCCTAGCCACTGGCCACATCCCAGCCTAGCCACTAGCCACATCCCAGCCTAGCCACTGGCCACATCCCAGCCTAGCCACTGGCCACATCCCAGCCTAGCCACTAGCCACATCCCAGCCTAGCCACTAGCCACATCCCAGCCTAGCCACATCCCAGCCTAGCCACATCCCAGCCTAGCCACATCCCAGCCTAGCCACATCCCAGCCTAGCCACTAGCCACATCCCAGCCTAGCCACTAGCCACATCCCAGCCTAGCCACATCCCAGCCTAGCCACATCCCAGCCTAGCCACATCCCAGCCTAGCCACATCCCAGCCTAGCCACATCCCAGCCTAGCCACATCCCAGCCTAGCCACATCCTAGCCTAGCCACATCCCAGCCTAGCCACATCCCAGCCTAGCCACATCCCAGCCTAGCCACATCCCAGCCTAGCCACATCCCAGCCTAGCCACATCCCAGCCTAGCCACATCCCAGCCTAGCCACATCCCAGCCTAGCCACTAGCCACTAGCCACATCCCAGCCTAGCCACTAGCCACATCCAATCCTAGCCACATCCCTGGTGGATTGAATCTAGAATTTACAGATTGGTAAAGGTATGGGTCGGCTGGCGTGGGTCGGCTGGCGTGGGTCGGCTGGCGTGGGTCGGCTGGCGTGGGTCGGCTGGCGTGGGTCGGCTGTAGCTCCCTAATTCCTCCTTAATTAATAAGAAAACCAAATCATCAAACCCCAAACAGCAAGCAATGCAGGTGTAGAAGCACGGTGGCTAGGAAAAACTCCCTAGAAAGGCCAAAACCAAAACCAGTCCTCTTCTGGCTGTGCCGGGTGGAGATTATTAGAGAGGAACCAGGCTATGAGGGGTGGGCCAGTCCTCTTCTGGCTGTGCCGGTTGGAGAGGAACCAGACTATGAGGGGTGGCCAGTCCTCTTCTGGCTGTGCCGGGTGGAGATTATAAACCTAGAGAGGAACCAGGCTATGAGGGGTGGGCCAGCCCTCTTTTGGCTGTGCCGGGTGGAGATTATAAACCTAGAGAGGAACCAGGCTATGAGGGGTGGGCCAGTCCTCTTCTGGCTGTGCCGGGTGGAGAGGAACCAGGCTATGAGGGGTGGGCCAGTCCTCTTCTGGCTGTGCCGGGTGGAGAGGAACCAGGCTATGAGGGGCGGCTAGGAAGAAACCTAGAGAGGAACCAGGCTCTGAGGGGTGGCCAGTCCTCTTCTGGCTGTGCCGGGTGGAGATTATAACAGAACATGGCCAAGATGTTCAAATAGTTTCTGTCAGTCTATTCAATGGATGTGTATGGTTTTCTATGTTAATTGAATGTACTGTGTTACAATGGTACCTGGTCTATAAAGACCACTGTGACTACTTCCTTTTTCCTATTCATTTAGTCTAGTAATAAAAACCTGTCACAGGTTAATTAAGAGGTCATCACGGAGTGTAATCCCTGAGGGTGCCACTAGAGGGCACCCTTGTGTTTCTAGTGTTCCTGGTTTAGGACAATTCAGGTTCCTATATGGAAATGGACCCGGTTGCTCAGGTCTCTTGTCTTTGTTTTGTGTTGTACTCACATTGCTTTGTTGTTGTTGTTGTTGTTGTTTTTCCCCCCCTGTGTAAACCTCAGTAAACATTCTGGATTTAACCTCTGCCTGCTGTGTATCTCTGCGCCCGAGTTCTAATATTATTGTCACAAAACCTTTTTTAAGTTTGAATCGTTTTTTTGTTCCATTAAAGTCCTTGAACGAGTGTAATTGTAATTCTTGAAGTCTGAGAACTCGACGATCTTTCAGAATGAGGATATAGTGACTGAACAGCTGATTGAGGCGACTGTTGATATAATTATTACATGTGTAACGGTCAATGAAAAGGGGCCTCATACATTCAACTTCATGGTGCCCCTATTTGATTCATTTTGGATAGGATAACCAAATTAATTACGATAAATGAGTTATTAAGAAAGGAGCATACCTGGTCAGTTGTACAACTGAATGCATTCAAATGAAATGTGTCTTCCGCGTTTAACCCAGAGGACTGGGTGATGATTCGACGCCTCTCCTCCAGACCGTAACCCTAATGGGTGAGTGTTGGTGGCAGGGAAGTCAGGCACCTCTCCTCCGGACCGTAACCCTAATGGGTGGGTGTTGGTGGCAGGGACGTCAGGCACCTCTCCTCCGGACCGTAACCCTAATGGGTGAGTGCTGGTGGCAGGGAAGTCAGGCACCTCTCCTCCGGACCGTAACCCTAATGGGTGGGTGTTGGTGGCAGGGAAGTCAGGCGCCTCTCCTCCGGACCGTAACCCTAATGGGTGAGTGTTGGAGGCAGGGAAGTCAGGCGCCTCTCCTCCGGACCTTAACCCTAATGGGTGGGTGTTGGTGGCTGTTACGTTCCCCAGTTTATGTGTTGTAGTTTGTGTATTTGCATGTGTTTTATTTCAGGAAATGGCTTCCTGAAATCCCTCAAGCAGCTGATTGGTCGACTCCAGGGCTAATTGGAGAGCTGACCCCGCCCCCTCGTCAAGACACAGCTGTCTCCAATTACACATTCATTCTGAAGCTATATAAAAGCCAGTGTTCTGTTCAGGAGAGAGAGATTTTGCTATAGAGATTTTTGGAGGTAGGGATTGCAGAGAGATTTTTGGAGGTAGGGATTGCTGAGAGAGATTTTGCTAGAGAGATTTTGCTGAGGTCATTGCTGAGTGATTGTTTGTGATAGAGAGTTTTTGCTAGAGGTTGATTTTGCTGGGAGTTCATTGCTGAGAGTGGGTATGTTCTGTGAGTTTGTTGCTCAGGTAGAGCTTAGTTGATGTCCTTTGTTTCTTAGTTTGTTTGTAAAATTGTGTAATATTCTGTTTCATTTGTTCCCAGGGGGGAAGGGGAAGGCACCTTGGGAGTGCTTAGGCAAGAGGCCCGCGGGCATACATATACCCGTAGTATATTCACTGTCTAGGCACACTAGGTAAGACCTGGGCGGACCACTCCCTGTATTTTGGTTAGGGCACCAGGTGGTGCTAAATTAGGTAAGTATTGGGTAGGCAGGTAAGATAGGAGAGGGGGGGGGGGCTTTGAGATTTACTTTCTTTGCTTTGGTTCCGTCCAGCCCCTTTTCCCCATATTACCGTGTAAAGGAATAAAGTCCTTGTAAACGGTACCACATTCTGTCTGTTGTCATTCTTACTCGCACCTACAGTCCATACCTTTTTCGCTTCACAGAGAGTTTAGTTGTAGCAGGGTGTTGCGTTCCCTCTTCATAGAGGCGTGCGTAACATAATGGGGGCTCATCCGGGATCTTTCCATTAAACCCACCGGACCCTGCTGCTCTGAGTTCTCTGTGATTAGTGATTGAGGTGTGATGGTAGGTTGTGAGTTTGGATGACTTGTTTAGTTAGTGTGTTCAGGAGACTGCATTGTATAAGATGGCTGCATCAGCCATCTCTAAGTTTTTTGAAGCGCCCTCTATTGATTGTTTGGTGAGGTTTCGTAAAGTAGACCTTATAGCTATAGCTGACCATTATGGATTTGTTGTCCCTGAGAAAGCCCTAAAGGCTGAGCTTTTGGTGCTAGTCAGGGAGGGTTTAGTGAGAGAACGGATTCTCTCATTGCAAGGAGAGGAGACGGGTAGACCTTCTGATGCCAAGTCGGAGGACAAGGCGGAGGAAGGGGTTCCTCGTACCCCTTTTTACATTGCCCCGATTCGATCCTTTATCTTCTGCTTCGGGTCGTTCAGATGGAACTGCTAGGCTGAAGGTGAGGCTGGCTTGGTTAGAAATGGAGCAAAAAGATAAAGAGAGACAGATGAATTTTGAACTTGAAATTAGGAAAATAGAAGCTGACAAGGAGGTGAGGATCCGACAACTGGAGCTAGAGGCTCGCTCCAGTGCGACTCCACAAGCTGCTCATCATCCAACCCACTTCGATGTGAGTAAAAACATAGCTTTAGTCCCTCCATTCCGAGAGTCGGAAGTGGATTCTTATTTCTCTGCGTTTGAGCGTGTGGCCGCTGCGCTGCATTGGCCACTTGAGGTTTGGCCGCTCCTGTTACAATGTAAATTGTCTGGGAAAGCCCAGGAAGTAGTAGCTGCTCTCTCCCTGGAAGACAGTTTACACTACAATACAGTTAAAACTACCGTGTTGCGGGCTTATGAGTTGGTGCCTGAAGCTTATAGACAGCGCTTCAGGAACCACAAAAAAACATCTCACCGTACATTTGTTGAATTTGCTAGGGACAAAGAGTCTCTGTTTAGTCGCTGGTGTTCAGCCAGCAAAGCTAACACCTTTGCTGATATTAAGGAGTTGATGCTGTTGGAGGACTTTAAAGGCAACCTCCCAGATAGGATTGTAGTTCATTTAAATGAACAGAAGGTGGTGACATTGGCCCAAGCAGCAGTGTTGGCAGATGAGTACGCTTTGACACACAAGACTGTCTTTGGTGCACCACGTTTTGAAGGCCGGACGATTACGTCATCAGTTCCTCGTTCAGGTCGCTTTTCCTCTGAAAACCCTAAGCCTTTTCATGAAATCCGTGAATGTTTTTACTGTCACCAAAAGGGTCACGTGATTGCGGACTGCCCAGTTTTGAAAAATAAACCGAAACAGTCCCAGTCACCGTCCCCAAAAATGAAAAGTTTGGGTTTAGTGAAGTCTTTGGCTCGTCCATTGGATCGAGTTGTTGATTCAGCATTTGAGAAACCGGATCCTGTCTATGCTCCGTTTATCTCTACCGGTTATGTTTCCTTAACAGGAGAACAATCTGATCAAAAGCCTATCCAAATCCTACGAGACACCGGGGCGGCGCAGTCAGTAATCTTTACTGATGCTTTACCCTGGTCTCCTGAAACGTATTGTGGCTCACATGTCATATTACAGGGGATAGAGACAAACCGTGCCTGTACCATTACACTGGGTCCACTTAGTGTCAGACTTGGTATCAGGACGTTTCCGTGTTGGTGTAGTATCTACACTGCCAGTAAAAGGAGTCACTTTGTTACTAGGGAATGATATTGCTGGTGGTAATGTCATTCCTGTGTTAGAGGTAGTAGACAATCCAGAAATCAGAACTACAGATGAGAAATTGGTTCAAGCATTTCCACATGTTTTTCCTGCTTGTGTGTTAACGAGGGCACAATCTCGCAAGCTAGGAGATGTGGTGGATTTGGCTAGTTCTATTTTTGAGAATGTTGAGGTAGAAGACAATGCACCGAGTATGCCTTCTGCAATGCCGACAGTTTTTACCCCCGTAAAAACTAAGGCAGGGGAAAACGAAATTGTGCCCCAATTACATGACATTCTTTTGTCTGTCACCCCTGAGAAGGTGATTGAATGCCAAAAAGAAGACACCAGTCTTCGCAAGTGTTTTGCTTCGGTAATTTCCATTGAGGAAGCTAAAACTAGAGAGACCGCCTACTTTATGGAAGCAGGAGTTTTGATGCGTAAATGGGCATCTCATGACACCATTAATGACTGGAGTGAAGTGTGTCAAGTGGTTGTTCCTACACCGTTCCGACAGCAGGTGTTGTCACTCGCCCATGACCAGGCGTGGTCTGGACACTTGGGGATCACAAAGACTTATAACCGGGTCCTTCGTCATTTCTTCTGGCCAGGTTTGAAGTCTGACGTGGTCCAATTTTGTAAAACATGTCACATATGTCAACTCACTGGGAAAGTGAATCAAACACTTTATTACCGTGTAAAGGAATAAAGTCCTTGTAAACGGTACCACATTCTGTCTGTTGTCATTCTTACTCGCACCTACAGTCCATACCTTTTTCGCTTCACAGAGAGTTTAGTTGTAGCAGGGTGTTGCGTTCCCTCTTCATAGAGGCGTGCGTAACAGTGGCAGGGAAGTCAGGCGCCTCTCCTCCGGACCGTAACCCTAATGGGTGAGTGTTGGTGGCAGGGAATTCAGGCACCTCTCCTCCGGACCGTAACCCTAATGGGTGAGTGTTGGTGGCAGGGAAGTCAGGCACCTCTCATCCGGACCGTAACCCTAATGGGTGGGTGTTGGTGGCAGGGAAGTCAGGCACCTCTCCTCCGGACCGTAACCCTAATGGGTGGGTGTTGGTGGCAGGGAAGTCATTCACCTCTCTTCCGGACCGCAACCCTAATGGGTGGGTGTTGGTGGCAGGGAAGTCAGGCACCTCTCCTCCGGACCGTAACCCTAATGGGTGAGTGTTGGTGGCAGGGAATTCAGGCACCTCTCCTCCGGACCGTAACCCTAATGGGTGGGTGTTGGTGGCAGGGAAGTCAGGCACCTCTCCTCCGGACCGTAACCCTAATGGGTGAGTGTTGGTGGAAGGGAAGTCAGGCACCTCTCCTCCGGACCGTAACCCTAATGGGTGAGTGTTGGTGGCAGGGAAGTCAGGCACCTCTCCTCCGGACCGTAACCCTAATGGGTGGGTGTTGGTGGCAGGGAAGTCAGGCACCTCTCCTCCGGACCGTAACCCTAATGGGTGAGTGTTGGTGGCAGGGAAGTCAGGCACCTCTCCTCCGGACCGTAACCCTAATGGGTGAGTGTTGGTGGCAGGGAAGTCAGGCACCTCTCCTCCGGACCGTAACCCTAATGGGTGG
>NC_092159.1:65518068-65523068 GCF_045791955.1 Oncorhynchus clarkii lewisi | reverse complement strand
TCTTAAAGACTGTCCTGCCTGTCACCAGTAACCAGACTCACACGGCCTGGAGGGACTGACAGTCAGGACATTATAGTGGAATAAAAGACCTCTTAAAGACTGTCCTGCCTGTCACCAGTAACCAGACTCACACGGCCTGGAGGGACTGACTGTCAGGACATTATAGTGGAATAAAAGACCTCTTAAAGACTGTCCTGCCTGTCACCAGTAACCAGACTCACACGGCCTGGAGGGACTGACTGTCAGGACATTATAGTGGAATAAAAGACCTCTTAAAGACTGTCCTGCCTGTCACCAGTAACCAGACTCACACGGCCTGGAGGGACTGACTGTCAGGACATTATAGTGGAATAAAAGACCTCTTAAAGACTGTCCTGCCTGTCACCAGTAACCAGACTCACACGGCCTGGAGGGACTGACTGTCAGGACATTATAGTGGTGCAGATACTACTTTGGGTTTTAACGACCACCTACTGGTCTATAAAGACTACCTACTGGCCTTTAAAGACAACCTACTGGCCTATAAAGACAACCTACTGGCCTATAAAGACCACCTACTGGCCTATTAAGACCACCTACTGGTCTATAAAGACCACCTACTGGCCTATAGAGACCACCTACTGGTCTATAAAGACCACCTACTGGCCTTTAAAGACAACCTACTGGCCTATAAAGACAACCTACTGGCCTATAAAGACCTCCTACTGGCCTATAGAGACCACCTACTGGCCTATAGAGACCACCTACTGGCCTATAGAGACAACCTACTGCCCTATAGAGACCACCTACTGCCCTATAGAGACCACCTACTGGCCTATAAAGACCTCCTACTGGCCTATAGAGACAACCTACTGGCCTATAAAGACCACCTACTGGCCTATAGAGACCACCTACTGCCCTATAGAGACCACCTACTGCCCTATAGAGACCACCTAGTGGCATATCAAATCAAATCAAATCAAATGTATTTATATAGCCCTTCGTACATCAGCTGATATCTCAAAGTGCTGTACAGAGACACAGCCTAAAACCCCAAACAGCAAGCAATGCAGGTGTAGAAGCACGGTGGCTAGGAAAAACTCCCTAGAAAGGCCAAAACCTAGGAAGAAACCTAGAGAGGAACCAGGCTATGTGGGTGGCCAGTCCTCTTCTGGCTGTGCCGGGTGGAGATTATAACAGAACATGGCCAAGATGTTCAAATGTTCATAAATGACCAGCATGGTCCAATAATAATAAGGCAGAACAGTTGAAACTGGAGCAGCAGCACGGCCAGGTGGACTGGGGACAGTAAGGAGTCATCATGTCAGGTAGTCCTGAGGCATGGTCCCAGGGCTCAGGTCCTCCGAGAGAGAGAAAGAAAGAGAGAAAGAGAGAATTAGAGAGAGCACACTTAAATTCACACAGGACACCGAATAGGACAGGAGAAGTACTCCAGATATAACAAACTGACCCTAGCCCCCCGACACATAAACTACTGCAGCATAAATACTGGAGGCTGAGACAGGAGGGGTCAGGAGACACTGTGGCCCCATCCGAGGACACCCCCGGTCAGGGCCAAACAGGAAGGATATAACCCCACCTACTTTGCCAAAGCACAGCCCCCACACCACTAGAGGGATATCTTCAACCACCAACTTACCATCTTGAGACAAGTCTATAAAGACTGCCTACTGGCCAATAAAGACCACCTACTGGTCTATAAAGACCCCAAACTGGCCTATGAAGATCAGCTACTGGTTTAGAAAGAACTGTCCTCAGGGGATCCACTGTCTCCATCCACACATTGTCCTCGGGGGATCTACTGTCTCCTGTCTCCACCCACACACTGTCCTCAGGGGATCTACTGTCTCCAGACTCCACACACTGTCCTCAGGGGATCCACTGTCTCCACCCACAAACTGTCCTCAGGGGATCTACTGTCTCCTGTCTCCACCCACACACTGTCCTCAGGGGATCTACTGTCTCCAGACTCCACACACTGTCCTCAGGGGATCTACTGTCTCCATCCACACACTGTCCTCAGGGGATCTACTGTCTCCATCCACACACTGTCCTAAGGGGATCTACTGTCTCCACCCACACACTGTCCTCAGGGGATCTACTGTCTCCACCCACACACTGTCCTCAGAGGACCTACTGTCTCCAGACTCCACCCACTGTCCTCAGGGGGTCTACTGTCTCCATCCACACACTGTCCTCAGAGGACCTACTGTCTCCAGACTCCACCCACTGTCCTCAGGGGATCTACTGTCTCCACCCACACACTGTCCTCAGAGGACCTACTGTCTCCATCCACACACTGTCCTCAGGGGATCTACTGTCTCCACCCACACACTGTCCTCAGGGGATCTACTGTCTCCACCCACACAATGTCCTCAGGGGACATACTGTCTCCTCCCACACACTGTCCTCAGAGGACCTACTGTCTCCAGACTCCACCCTCTGTCCTCAGGGGATCTACTGTCTCCACCCACACACTGTCCTCAGAGGACCTACTGTCTCCAGACTCCACCCACTGTCCTCAGGGGATCTACTGTCTTCACCCACACACTATCCTCAGAGGACCTACTGTCTCCAGACTCCACCCACTGTCCTCAGGGGATCTACTGTCTCCAGACTCCACCCACTGTCCTCAGGGGATCTACTGTCTCCACCCACACACTGTCCTCAGGGGATCTACTGTCTCCAGACTCCACCCACTGTCCTCAGGGGATCTACTGTCTCCACCCACACACTGTCCTCAGAGGACCTACTGTCTCCAGACTCCACCCACTGTCCTCAGGGGATCTACTGTCTCCAGACTCCACCCACTGTACTCAGGGGACCTACTGTCTCCAGACTCCACCCACTGTCCTCAGAGGACCTACTGTCTCCAGACTCCACCCACTGTCCTCAGAGGATCTACTGTCTCCAGACTCCACCCACTGTCCTTAGAGAATCTACTGTCTCCAGACTCCACCCACTGTCCTCAGAGGATCTACTGTCTCCAAACTCCACCCACGGTCCTCAGGGGACCTACTGTCTCCAGACTCCACCCACTGTCCTCAGAGGACCTACTGTCTCCAGACTCCACCCACTGTCCTCAGGGGATCTACTGTCTCCAGACTCCACCCACTGTCCTTAGAGGATCTACTGTCTCCAGACTCCACCCACTGTCCTTACAGGATCTACTGTCTCCAGACTCCACCCACTGTCCTCAGGGGATCTACTGTCTCCAGACTCCACCCACTGTACTCAGGGGACCTACTGTCTCCAGACTCCACCCACTGTCCTCAGAGGACCTACTGTCTCCAGACTCCACCCACTGTCCTCAGAGGATCTACTGTCTCCAGACTCCACCCACTGTCCTTAGAGGATCTACTGTCTCCAGACTCCACCCACTGTCCTCAGAGGATCTACTGTCTCCAAACTCCACCCACTGTCCTCAGGGGACCTACTGTCTCCAGACTCCACCCACTGTCCTCAGAGGACCTACTGTCTCCAGACTCCACCCACTGTCCTCAGGGGATCTACTGTCTCCAGACTCCACCCACTGTCCTTAGAGGATCTACTGTCTCCAGACTCCACCCACTGTCCTCAGAGGATCTACTGTCTCCAAACTCCACCCATTGTCCTCAGGGGACCTACTGTCTCCAGACTCCACACACTGTCCTCAGGGGATCCACTGTCTCCACCCACAAACTGTCCTCAGGGGATCTACTGTCTCCTGTCTCCACCCACACACTGTCCTCAGGGGATCTACTGTCTCCGGACTCCACCCACTGTCCTCAGGGGATCTACTGTCTCCAGACTCCACACACTGTGCTCAGATGACCTACTGTCTCCACCCACACACTGTCCTCAGAGGATATACTGTCTCCACCCACCCACTGTCCTCAGGGGATCTACTGTCTCCAGACACCACCCACTGTCCTCAGAGGACCTACTGTCTCCAGGCTCCACCCACTGTCCTCAGGGGATCTACTGTCTCCAGACTCCACAAACTGTCCTCAGAGGACCTACTGTCTCCATCCACACACTGTCCTCAGGGGATCTACTGTCTCCACCCACACACTGTCCTAAGGGGATATACTGTCTCCACCCACCCACTGTCCTCAGGGGATCTACTGTCTCCACCCACACACTGTCCTCAGGGGATATACTGTCTCCACCCACCCACTGTCCTCAGGGGATCTACTGTCTCCTGTCTCCACCCACTGTCCTCAGGGGATCTACTGTCTCCAGACTCCACCGACTGTCCTCAGGGGATCTACTGTCTCCAGACTCCACCCACTGTCCTCAGAGGACCTACTGTCTCCAGACTCCACCCACTGTCCTCAGAGGACCTACTGTCTCCAGACTCCACCCACTGTCCTCAGGGGATCTACTGTCTCCACCCACACACTGTCCTCAGGGGATCTACTGTCTCCACCCACACACTGTCCTCAGGGGACCTACTGTCTCCTGTCTCCATCCACTGTCCTCAGAGGACCCACTGTCTCCAGACTCCACCCACTGACCTCATGGGAACTACTGTCTCCAGACTTCACCCACTGTCCTCAGGGGACCTACTGTCTCCAGACTCCACCCACTGTCCTCAGGGGATCTACTGTCTCCAGACTCCACCCACTGTCCTCAGAGGACCTACTGTCTCCAGACTCCACCCACTGTCCTCAGAGGACCTAATGTCTCCAGACTCCACCCACTGTCCTGAGGGGATCTACTGTCTCCACCCACACACTGTCCTCAGGGTATCTACTGTCTCCACCCACACATTGTCCTCAGGGGACCTACTGTCTCCAGACTCCACACACTGTCCTCAGGGGATCTACTGTCTCCAGACTCCACACACTGTCCTCAGGGGATCTACTGTCTCCATCCACACACTGTCCTCAGGGGATCTACTGTCTCCACCCACATACTGTCCTCAGGGGATCTACTGTCTCCAGACTCCTCACACTGTCCTCAGGGGATCTACTGTCTCCAGACTCCACACACTGTCCTCAGGGGATCTACTGTCT
>NC_092159.1:65483068-65513068 GCF_045791955.1 Oncorhynchus clarkii lewisi | reverse complement strand
GTTGTAGAGACCTCATCTCTCTGTCTCTCTTAGTTCTGTGTCTGTGTGTTGTCAGTCACTCTATAATGAGTTGTAGAGACCTCATCTCTCTGTCTCTCTTAGTTCTGTGTCTGTGTGTTGTCAGTCACTCTATAATGAGTTGTAGAGACCTCATCTCTCTGTCTCTCTTAGTTCTGTGTCTGTGTGTTGTCAGTCACTCTATAATGAGTTGTAGAGACCTCATCTCTCTGTCTCTCATAGTTCTGTGTCTGTGTGTTGTCAGTCACTCTATAATGAGTTGTAGAGACCTCATCTCTCTGTCTCTCTTAGTTCTGTGTCTGTGTGTTGTCAGTCACTCTATAATGAGTTGTAGAGACCTCATCTCTCTGTCTCTCTTAGATCTGTGTGTTGTCAGCCACTCTATAATGAGTTGTAGAGACCTCATCTCTCTGTCTCTCTTAGTTCTGTGTGTTGTCAGTCACTCTATAACGAGTTGTAGAGACCTCATCTCTCTGTCTCTCTTAGTTCTGTGTCTGTGTGTTGTCAGTCACTCTATAATGAGTTGTAGAGACCTCATCTCTCTGTCTCTCTTAGTTCTGTGTCTGTGTGTTGTCAGTCACTCTATACTGAGTTGTAGAGACCTCATCTCTCTCTCTCTCTTAGTTCTGTGTGTTGTCAGTCACTCTATAATGAATTGTAGAGACCTCATCTCTCTGTATCTCTTAGTTCTGTGTCTGTGTGTTGTCAGTCACTCTATAATGAGTTGTAGAGACCTCATCTCTCTGTCTCTCTTAGTTATTTGTGTTGTCAGCCACTCTATAATGAGTTGTAGAGACCTCATCTCTCTGTCTCTCTTAGTTCTGTGTCTGTGTGTTGTCAGTCACTCTATACTGAGTTGTAGAGAGCTGTCCTTGACATGGCACCCTATTCCCTATGTAGTACACTACAGTCCTATGTAGTGCACTAGTTTTGGCCAGAGTCCTATGTGGGAATAGGGTCCTACGTCAGTGTTTCATTCAGACTAAAATTGGAGCATAGAGCAATGATCCCATCACTGACACACACACACACACACACACACACACACACACCGTCTAATTAACCCCAAGAACAGAGTTCAGCTCGCAGGGAGAGTGTCAGCGTGTGTGTGTTTTACTAACTGTTGAGGTCAGGGTTTCTCTGTCCTCATTTAGGAGAAATTAAATGTACTTCCTGAGTCTCCCATGTCCCTGGAGCCAGGGGTCTGTGCACGTGCAACGTGCTTCCTGAGTCTCCATATCCCTTGATACAGGGGTCTGTGCACGTGGTTGCCGTGGTTGCGTGTGTGTGTGTTTTAGTCTTGTGTACAGGACGTCACGCTGCTGCTACTGTTTATTATCTCAGCTCACTGGTCACCATAGCAGCACCCACTCGTAGCACGCGCTGCACAGGTATATTTCACTAGTCATCCCCAAAGCCAATTCCTCCTTTATCCGCCTTTCCTTCCAGTTCTCTGCTGCCAATGACTGGAACCATTAGTGTGGTAGTAATAGATTAACCTTTAGTGATGGTAGAGATGGATTAACCCTTAGTGTGGTAGAGATGGATTAACCCTTAGTGTGGTAGAGATGGATTAACCCTTAGTGTGGTAGAGATGGATTAACCCTTAGTGATGGTAGAGATGGATTAACCCTTAGTGTGGTAGAGATGGATTAACCCTTAGTGTGGTAGAGATGGATTAACCCTTAGTGTGGTAGAGATGGATTAACCCTTAGTGATGGTAGAGATGGATTAACCCTTAGTGTGGTAGAGATGGATTAACCCTTAGTGTGGTAGAGATGGATTAACCCTTAGTGTGGTAGAGATGGATTAACCCTTAGTGATGGTAGAGATGGATTAACCCTTAGTGATGGTAGAGATGGATTAACCCTTAGTGATGGTAGAGATGGATTAACCCTTAGTGATGGTAGAGATGGATTAACCCTTAGTGTGGTAGAGATGGATTAACCCTTAGTGATGGTAGAGATGGATTAACCCTTAGTGATGGTAGAGATGGATTAACCCTTAGTGTGGTAGAGATGGATTAACCCTTAGTGATGGTAGAGATGGATTAACCCTTAGTGATGGTAGAGATGGATTAACCGTAGAGATGGATTAACCTTCCCCTGAGAGAGAGAGACGTAGAGGGAGAGGGAGAGAGAGAGAGAGAGAGAGAGAGAGAGAAAGAGAGATAGAGAGAGAAAAATAGTATGTAAGAGAAAGTGAGAGAGAGAGACAGAGAGGGGGGAGAGAGTGAGTGAGAGAGAGACAGAGAGGGGGAGAGAGAGTGATTGAGAGAGAGACAGAGAGGGGGAGAGAGAGTGAGTGAGACAGAGAGGGGGAGAGAGTGAGTGAGAGAGAGACAGATAGGGGGAGAGAGAGTGATTGAGAGAGAGGGGGAGAGAGAGTGAGTGAGAGAGAGACAGAGAGGGGGAGAGAGAGTGAGTGAGAGAGAGACAGAGAGGGGGAGAGAGAGTGAGTGAGAGAGAGACAGAGAGAGGGTGAGTGAGACAGAGAGGGGGAGAGAGAGTGAGTGAGAGAGAGACAGAGAGGGGGAGAGAGAGTGAGTGAGAGACAGACAGAGAGGGGGAGAGAGAGTGAGTGAGTGAGAGACAGAGAGGCGGAGAGAGTGAGTGAGAGAGAGACAAAGAGAGAGGGGGAGAGAGTGAGTGAGAGAGACAGAAAGAGAGAGGGGGAGAGAGTGAGTGAGAGAGACAGAGAGGGGGAGAGAGTGATTGAGAGAGAGACAGAGAGGAGGAGAGAGAGTGATAGAGAGAGTGAGTGAGACAGAGACAGAGAGGGGGAGAGAGAGTGATTGAGAGAGAGACAGAGAGGGGGAGAGAGAGAGTGAGAGAGAAAGAAAGAGAGTGAGCGAGAGAGAGAGAAAGAGAGAGAGAGAAAGAGAGAGAGAGAGACTGATAGCGATTGAACATTAGATTGGTAACAACACGTAGAGACTGATAGAGATTGAACATTCGATTGGTAACAATACGTAGAGACTGATAGAGATTGAACATTAGATTGGTAACAATACGTAGAGACTGATACAGTGATAGAGATTGAACATTAGATTGGTAACAACACGTAGAGACTGATAGAGATTGAACATTAGATTGGTAACAACACGTAGAGACTGATACAGTGATAGAGATTGAACATTAGATTGGTAACAACACGTAGAGACTGATAGAGATTGAACATTAGATTGGTAACAACACGTAGAGACTGATACAGTGATAGAGATTGAACATTAGATTGGTGCTTCAGAGTGGGGTCAAATGATGCTGTGGATGGAGAGTGGGAGTGTTAATCCCTGATCCCAGAGTAAATGGAGATGCATATTGCCCACAGGCCATTAGTGCCTTTGTGTGTGTGCGTGTGTGTGTGTGCGTGTGCGTGTGCGTGTGCGTGTGTGTGTGTGTGTGTGTGTGTGTGTGTGTGTGTGTGTAATCTGAGAGTGAATGGGGAGGCAGATGCCATTATCCATTAGTTCCCTGTGACTACAGAGGGGAGGAGAGCACAGCAGAGAACAGGAGAGGAGGGGATAGAAGGGGAGAGGATGGATGGGAGGGGAGGGGAGGAGAGAGGACAGGAGAGGAGGGGATAGAAGGGGAGAGGAGGGAGGGAGGGAGGGAGGGAGGGAGGGAGGGAGGGAGGGAGGGATCCAGAGTGACAGTCAATGTCTCATACCACTCTATTATTAAAGAGGAGAGAAGGAGAGGAGAGAAGAGCATCCCCCTACATACCTTCCTCTTTCTACCATACATTATTTAAAAGAGAGAGGAGAGAGAGAGGAAAGAGAGAGAGGAGATAGATAGACAGAGGGAGAGAGAGAGAGAGAGAGAGAGAGAGAGACAGAGATAGACAGAGAGACAGACAAAGAGAGAGAGAGAGAGAGAGAGAGAGGAGATAGAGAGAGAGAGACGAGAGAGAGAGTGAGAGATAGCGAGAGGAGAGACGAGAAAGAGAGAGAGAGTTTGGAAGTACTCTGGGAAGAGGAGCGTCTGTCTGTCTGTCTGCTTCAGGCGGCTCCATCTCTCCCTCCGTCCACCGTCCTCGTCTTCCTCCATCCATCCACAGAACCAACAGAGGAAGAGTCAGGAGAGACAGTTCATGTGACAGTACGACGTCCAACACACACACACACACACACACACACACACACACACCAAATAAAGACCACAGAGCTGTCTTAAAAACCTTTTTATTGACTAAGATCAATGTTTTTTTTAGTAAAACATGCAATATATATATTTTAAAAAAGGATCTCAACTTTATTGCTCGTCGTCATTTAGAGTAATAGATGATCAGATGCATCATAATAATAATAACAATAATAATAACAACAACAATAATAATAACAATAACAATAATAATAACAATAATAACAACAATAACAATAATAATCCTGTTCCACAGCAATCTCATCACAAGGAAACAACACGTCTAGACGGTTCCACGGGTTTTAGTTGTGGTAAATGAAATAAAAAACACAGACCCAGTCCGGTCCACATAGCAACATAAATAATAGAAACCAACGCTTCTATTCTGCCCAAACCCGGGTTTGTGACCTTTCACCCTTTTTCATAGCAGGAAGGAACCAACACTTCTATTCTGCCCAAACCCGGGTTTGTGACCTTTCACCCTTTTTCATAGCATGAAGGAACCAACACTTCTATTCTGCCCAAACCCGGGTTTGTGACCTTTCACCCTTTTACATAGCAGGAAGGAACCAACACTTCTATTCTGCCCAAACCCGGGTTTGTGACCTTTCACCCTTTTTCATAGCAGGAAGGACCCAACGCTTCTATTCTGCCCAAACCCGGGTTTGTGACCTTTCACCCTTTTTCATAGCAGGAAGGAACCAACACTTATATTCTGCCCAAACCGGGGTTTGTGACCTTTCACCCTTTTTCATAGCAGGAAGGAACCAACACTTCTATTCTGCCCAAACCGGGGTTTGTGACCTTTCACCCTTTTTCATAGCAGGAAGGACCCAACGCTTCTATTCTGCCCAAACCCGGGTTTGTTACCTTTCACCCTTTTTCATAGCATGAAGGAACCAACACTTATATTCTGCCCAAACCGGGGTTTGTGACCTTTCACCCTTTTTCATAGCAGGAAGGAACCAACACTTCTATTCTGCCCAAACCCGGGTTTGTGACCTTTCACCCTTTTTCATAGCAGGAAGGAACCAACACTTCTATTCTGCCCAAACCCGGGTTTGTGACCTTTCACCCTTTTTCATAGCAGGAAGGAACCAACACTTCTATTCTGCCCAAACCCGGGTTTGTGACCTTTCACCCTTTTTCATAGCAGGAAGGAACCAACACTTCTATTCTGCCCAAACCCGGGTTTGTTACCTTTCACCCTTTTTCATAGCAGGAAGTTGTTTCTTAGACAAACACACACACACACACACACACACACACACACACACACACACACACACACACACACTGATTAATTTGTAAATCGGGAGGGTCCGGGGAACATTTTCAGTAGCCTAGGTTCAGGGGAACATTTTCAGTAGCCTAGGGTCAGGGGAACATTTTCAGTAGCCTAGGGTCCGGGAACATTTTCAGTAGCCTAGGGTCCGGGAACATTTTCAGTAGCCTAGGGTCTGGGAACATTTTCAGTAGCCTAGGGTCTGGGAACATTTTCAGTAGCCTAGGGTCTGGGAACATTTTCAGTAGCCTAGGGTCCGGGAACATTTTCAGTAGCCGAGGGTCAGGGGAACCTTTTCAGTAGCCTAGGGTCTGGGAACATTTTCAGTAGCCTAGGGTCCGGGAACATTTTCAGTAGCCGAGGGTCAGGGGAACATTTTCAATAGCCTAGGGTCAGGGGAACATTTTCAGTAGCCTAGGGTCAGGGGAACATTTTCAGTAGCCTAGGGTCAGAGGAACATTTTCAGTAGCCGAGGGTCCAGGGAAATGTTGTCCCCGGCAACTTTTAATCGTTTTTAAATTGCAAAAAAGTAAAAATTATTTTTCATACCACGATACCACACACACACACACACACACACACACACACACACACACACACACACACAAACACACACACACGTTAAAACACACGTTAACACACACATGCTAGGGCCAGAGTGATGGTGTTTGGTCAGTAGTGTTGAAGATCTAACCTCAGGCTGCCTCATGGATCCATCCCCATTGTTTCATCCTCATGGTTCCATCATCATGGTTCCATTCCCTTGGTACCACCCTCATGGTTCCATCCTCATGGTTCCATCCTCATGGTTCCACCCTCATGGTTCCATTCTCATGGTTCCGTTCTCATGGTTCCACCCTCATGGTTGCATTCTCATGGTTCCATTCCCATGGTTCCACCCTCATGGTTCCATTATCATGGTTCCATTCTCATGGTTCCATTCTCATGGTTCCTTCCTCATGTTAAGGAGACTGTGGAAAAGGCAATAGAGATGGTTCTGTGGTAAGGAGGGGCCAGTACTGTTGTTGTTGTTGTTGTTGTTGTTGTTGTTGTTGGGGGTGGGGGATAGACAACAACGTGACCACCGTGCGGAGGAGGAGCTTATCAATAAATACATCAATAAATAAAACAAAGCATCATCAATAATTTAATCAGTTAAAGGGGCTCGTCTGTACAGTGTGTCAACAGGGTGTGTGTGTGTGTGTGTGTGTGTGTGTGTGTGTTCTGCCAGTGACAGTATAACTAATCCTCAGCAACCACAGAGCCGTCAGACAGAGAGCAGACAGACGGAGAGAAGCATTAAGCCTAATTTACAACTTCCTCTTCAAATCCAACGTCCTCTCCAGTCCGTGTCCTCATCGCTAACTGACTGGACACATTCTGTTCTAATGGACCTAGAGGATGGTGTAGACTGGCTGACTGGCTGACTGGGTGACTGGCTGACTGACTGGCTGACTGACTGACTGGCTGACTGGCTGACTGGCTGACTGACTGGCTGGCTGACTGGCTGACTGGCTGACTGACTGGCTGACTGACTGGGTGACTGGCTGACTGACTGGGTGACTGGCTGACTGACTGGCTGACTGACTGACTGGCTGACTGGCTGACTGGCTGACTGACTGGCTGACTGACTGGGTGACTGGCTGACTGACTGGCTGACTGACTGACTGGCTGACTGGCTGACTGGCTGACTGACTGACTGGCTGACTGGCTGACTGGCTGACTGACTGGCTGACTGACTGGCTGACTGGCTGACTGACTGACTGGCTGACTGAGTGAGTGACTGAGTGAGTGACTGAGTGAGTGACTGAGTGAGTGACTGAGTGAGTGAGTGAGTGAGTGACTGAGTGAGTGAGTGAGTGAGTGAGTGACTGGCTGCATAAATACACTTCATATCAACATCAACATGAATATTAAAGGTAATCTGTGATGCATCAACGTGGCTGAAACTAGCAGGGGGGGGGGTCTGGACATCAGCTGTTGTACATTCATGGTGGGGGGGGGGGGGGGGGGGGGGGGGGGGCGAGTGCTGTCCTGCCATGCCCCACCAGGCTGGGGTCAGAGGTCATGGCAGGGTCAGGGGTGGTAATCGTCTACAACAGGACACACTTTCCCTTTTCCACCCAGGGGTTGTTCTTCATGAGCTCAGGGTTCAGGAAGGGGTCCTCAGGTACCCCGTCCTCGATCCACTTCACCATGCTGAGGAGAGACAGAGGTACTGGTAACACACACGCACATCTCCAGGGAGAGAGGGAGAGAGAGAGAGGGAGAGAGAGAAACAGAGAGAGAGAGAAACAGAGAGAGAGAGAGAGAGAAACAGAGAGAGAGAAGAGAGAGAGAGAGAAACAGAGAGAGATAAACAGAGAGAGAGAGAGAGAGAAACAGAGAGAGAGAAGAGAGAGAGAGAGAAACAGAGAGAAACAGAGAGAGAAACAGAGAGAGAGAGAGAAACAGAGAGAGAGATACACAGAGAGAGAGATAAACAGAGAGAGAGAGAGAGAGAAACAGAGAGAGAGAAGAGAGAGAGAGAGAAACAGAGAGAGAGAGAGAGACAGAGAGAGAGAGAGAGAGAGAGAGAGAGAGAGAGAGAGAGAAACAGAGAGAGAGAGAAACAGAGAGAGAGATAAACAGAGAGAAACAGAGAGAGAGAGAAACAGAGAGATCTCATCTCATTATAATGACCAGTCAGTTGTGTTGTCCATCTCATTATAATGACCAGTCAGTTGTGTTATCCATCTCATTATAATGACCAGTCAGTTGTGTTATCCATCTCATTGTAATGCCATGTACCAGTCAGTTGTGTTATCCATCTCATTGTAATGCAATGTACCAGTCAGTTGTGTTATCCATCTCATTATAATGCCATGTACCAGTCAGTTGTGTTATCCATCTCATTATAATGAGCAGTCTGTTGTGTAGCTGTTAGAGGTAGAGGTGTGTATCAGTCTGTTGTGTAGCTGTTAGAGGTAGAGGTGTGTATCAGTCTGTTGTGTAGCTGGTAGAGGTAGAGGTGTGTATCAGTCTGTTGTGTAGCTGTTAGAGGTAGAGGTGTGTATCAGTCTGTTGTGTAGCTGGTAGAGGTGTGTATCAGTCTGTTGTGTAGCTGGTAGAGGTAGAGGTGTGTATCAGTCTGTTGTGTAGCTGTTAGAGGTAGAGGTGTGTATCAGTCTGTTGTGTAGCTGGTAGAGGTAGAGGTGTGTATCAGTCTGTTGTGTAGCTGGTAGAGGTGTGTATCAGTCTGTTGTGTAGCTGGTAGAGGTAGAGGTGTGTATCAGTCTGTTGTGTAGCTGGTAGAGGTGTGTATCAGTCTGTTGTGTAGCTGGTAGAGGTGTGTATCAGTCTGTTGTGTAGCTGGTAGAGGTAGAGGTGTGTATCAGTCTGTTGTGTAGCTGGTAGAGGTGTGTATCAGTCTGTTGTGTAGCTGGTAGAGGTAGAGGTGTGTATCAGTCTGTTGTGTAGCTGGTAGAGGTAGAGGTGTGTATCAGTCTGTTGTGTAGCTGGTAGAGGTGTATATCAGTCTGTTGTGTAGCTGGTAGAGGTGTGTATCAGTCTGTTGTGTAGCTGGTAGAGGTAGAGGTGTGTATCAGTCTGTTGTGTAGCTGGTAGAGGTGTGTATCAGTCTGTTGTGTAGCTGGTAGAGGTAGAGGTGTGTATCCGTCTGTTGTGTAGCTGGTAGAGGTAGAGGTGTGTATCAGTCTGTTGTGTAGCTGGTAGAGGTAGAGGTGTGTATCAGTCTGTTGTGTAGCTGGTAGAGGTAGAGGTGTGTATCAGTCTGTTGTGTAGCTGGTAGAGGTAGAGGTGTGTATCAGTCTGTTGTGTAGCTGGTAGAGGTAGAGGTGTGTATCAGTCTGTTGTGTAGCTGGTAGAGGTGTGTATCAGTCTGTTGTGTAGCTGGTAGAGGTAGAGGTGTGTATCAATCTGTTGTGTAGCTGGTAGAGGTAGAGGTGTGTATCAGTCTGTTGTGTAGCTGGTAGAGGTAGAGGTGTGTATCAGTCTGTTGTGTAGCTGGTAGAGGTGGAGGTGTGTATCAGTCTGTTGTGTAGCTGGTAGAGGTGTGTATCAGTCTGTTGTGTAGCTGGTAGAGGTGTGTATCAGTCTGTTGTGTAGCTGGTAGAGGTGTGTATCAGTCTGTTGTGTAGCTGGTAGAGGTAGAGGTGTGTATCAGTCTGTTGTGTAGCTGGTAGAGGTAGAGGTGTGTATCAGTCTGTTGTGTAGCTGGTAGAGGTAGAGGTGTGTATCAGTCTGTTGTGTAGCTGGTAGAGGTGTGTATCAGTCTGTTGTGTAGCTGGTAGAGGTAGAGGTGTGTATCAGTCTGTTGTGTAGCTGGTAGAGGTGTGTATCAGTCTGTTGTGTAGCTGGTAGAGGTGTGTATCAGTCTGTTGTGTATCAGTCTGTTGTGCAAATCATCAAATCAAATCAAATTTTATTTGTCACATACACATGGTTAGCAGATGTTAATGCGAGTGTAGCGAAATGCTTGTGAAGCTGGTAGAGGTGTGTAGAGGTGTGTATCAGTCTGTTGTGTAGCTGGTAGAGGTGTGTATCAGTCTGTTGTGTAGCTGGTAGAGGTAGAGGTGTGTATCAGTCTGTTGTGTAGCTGGTAGAGGTGTGTATCAGTCTGTTGTGTAGCTGGTAGAGGTGTGTATCAGTCTGTTGTGTAGCTGGTAGAGGTGTGTATCAGTCTGTTGTGTAGCTGGTAGAGGTGTGTATCAGTCTGTTGTGTAGCTGGTAGAGGTGTGTATCAGTCTGTTGTGTAGCTGGTAGAGGTGTGTATCAGTCTGTTGTGTAGCTGGTAGAGGTGTGTATCAGTCTGTTGTGTAGCTGGTAGAGGTGTGTATCAGTCTGTTGTGTAGCTGGTAGAGGTGTGTATCAGTCTGTTGTGTAGCTGGTAGAGGTGTGTATCAGTCTGTTGTGTAGCTGGTAGAGGTAGAGGTGTGTATCAATCTGTTGTGTAGCTGGTAGAGGAGTGTATCAGTCTGTTGTGTAGCTGGTAGAGGTGTGTATCAGTCTGTTGTGTAGCTGGTAGAGGTGTGTATCAGTCTGTTGTGTAGCTGGTAGAGGTAGAGGTGTGTGTTTCTCAGCTGATGCTGTTCTCTCAGTTCACTAACACATAATGGTGACTGTCTACACTACAATACACTGTCCACGGGGACTGGTGAGACGAGCCACACACACACACACACACACACACACACACACACACACACACACACACACACACACACACGTCTCTCATTCTCACTCACACAGTGTTCATCTGTGTTGTCCTTAAATGGCCTTAGGAGGGGAGGCTTCCTCACTTCAGACACTGTGTGTGTGTGTGTGTGTGTGTGTGTGTGTGTGTGTGTGTGTGTGTGTGTGTGTGTGTGTGTGTGTGTGTGTGTGTGTGTGTGTGTGTGTGTGTGTGTTTGTGTGTGGTGGAGGGGTCCCTGTGGTCCAGTTATAATGGATTAGATTGGCCGGGGAATACCAGACTTCAGCTCTAACAACACCTCTATGTAGCCTCTCCCCTCGATCTCACCTCCTCTCCTCTCCTCTCCTCTCCCCTCGATCTGACCTCTCTTCTCCTCTCCTCTCTCCTCGATCTCACCTCCTCTCCTCTCCTCTCCTCTCCCCTCGATCTCTCCTCTCCTCTCCTCTTCTCTTCTCTCCTCTCCTCTCCTCTCCCCTCGATCTCACCCCTCTCCTCTCCTCTCCTCTCCTCTCTACTACTCCCTACCCTCCTCTACCTCCCTCTCCTCTCCTCTCCTCTCCTCTCCTCTCCTCTCCTCTCCTCTCCTCTCCTCTCCTCTCCTCTCCCCTCGATCTCACCCCTCTCCTCTCCTGTCCTCTCCTCTCTACTACTCCCTACCCTCCTCTACCTCCCTCTCCTCTCCTCTCCTCTCCTCTCCTCTCCTCTCCTCTCCTCTCTACCTCTACCAACCTCCCCTCTATAACTCCTCCCTACCCTCCTCTACCTCCCTTCCTCTCCTCTCTCTTGCTCTACTTCTTCCTCCCCTCTCCCCTTCCTTCCTCTCCTCTCTACCTCCCTCACCTCTATAGCACCTCTCTACCCTCCCTCCCCCATATCACCTCCCATAAACCTGTCCCAGTGGACAACAAGATGAGACAGGAGGCATGGAGTGAGAGGAGAGGAATGTTGGTCCTCTGGGACTGTTAAAGTGTTTAATAGAGTCAGGGTTGAATAGGAGATGACTGTTATTAATATAATGTTGTTACCAGGGCTGTGTTATTAATATAATGTTGTTACCAGAGCTGTGTTATTAATAGAATGTTGGTACTAGGGCTGTGTTATTAATATAATGTTGTTACTAGGGCTGTGTTATTAATAGAATGTTGTTACTAAGGCTGTGTTATTAATATAATGTTGTTACCAGGGCTGTGTTGTTAATAGAATGTTGTTACCAGGGCTGTGTTATTAATAGAATGGTGTTACTAAGGCTGTGTTATTAATATAATGTTGTTACTAGGGCTGTGTTATTAATAGAATGTTGTTACAAGGGCTGTGTCATTAATAGAATGTTGTTACTAGGGCTGTGTTATTAATAGAATGTTGTTACCAGGGCTGTGTTATTAATAGAATGTTGTTACTAGTGCTGTGTTATTAATAGAATGTTGTTACTAGGGCTGTGTTATTAATAGAATGTTGTTACTAGGGCTGTGTTATTAATAGAATGTTGTTACTAGGGCTGTGTTATTAATAGAATGTTGTTACCAGGGATGTGTTATTAATATAATGTTGTTATTAAGGCTGTGTTATTAATAGAATGTTGTTACTAGGGCTGTGTTATTATTAATATAATGTTGTTACCAGGGCTGTGTTATTAATAGAATGGTGTTACTAGGGCTGTGTTATTAATAGAATGTTGTTACTAGGGCTGTGTTATTAATAGAATGTTGTTACTAGGGCTGTGTTATTAATAGAATGTTGTTACTAGGGCTGTGTTATTAATAGAATGTTGTTACCAGGGATGTGTTATTAATATAATGTTGTTATTAAGGCTGTGTTATTAATAGAATGTTGTTACCAGGGCTGTGTTATTAATAGAATGTTGTTACTAGGGCTGTGTTATTAATAGAATGTTGTTACTAGGGCTATGTTATTAATAGAATGTTGTTACTAAGGCTGTGTTATTAATAGAATGTTGTTACTAGTGCTGTGTTATTAATAGAATGTTGTTACTAGGGCTGTGTTATTAATAGAATGTTGTTACTAGGGCTGTGTTATTAATAGAATGTTGTTACTAGGGCTGTGTTATTAATAGAATGTTGTTACCAGGGATGTGTTATTAATATAATGTTGTTATTAAGGCTGTGTTATTAATAGAATGTTGTTACTAGGGCTGTGTTATTATTAATATAATGTTGTTACCAGGGCTGTGTTATTAATAGAATGGTGTTACTAGGGCTGTGTTATTAATAGAATGTTGTTACTAGGGCTGTGTTATTAATAGAATGTTGTTACTAGGGCTGTGTTATTAATAGAATGTTGTTACTAGGGCTGTGTTATTAATAGAATGTTGTTACCAGGGATGTGTTATTAATATAATGTTGTTATTAAGGCTGTGTTATTAATAGAATGTTGTTACCAGGGCTGTGTTATTAATAGAATGTTGTTACTAGGGCTGTGTTATTAATAGAATGTTGTTACTAGGGCTATGTTATTAATAGAATGTTGTTACTAAGGATGTGTTATTAATAGAATGTTGTTACTAGGGCTGTGTTGTTAATATAATGTTGTTACTAGGGCTGTGTTATTAATATCATCTTGTTACTAAGGCTGTGTTGTTAATAGAATGTTGTTACAAGGGCTGTGTTATTAATAGAATGTTGTTACTAGGGCTGTGTTATTAATATAATGTTGTTACTAGGGCTGTGTTATTAATAGAATGTTGTTACCAGGGCTGTGTTATTAATAGAATGTTGTTACTAGGGCTGTGTTATTAATATAATGTTGTTACTAGGGCTGTGTTATTAATAGAATGTTGTTACCAGGGCTGTGTTATTAATAGAATGTTGTTACTAGGGCTGTGTTTTTTTTTAGTTAAAGCAGCAGCAAATATATATACTATATATATCTATATATTTACGCCCATCTCTGTGAACTAATTCATTGTGGAGGCCTCGACTAAAATGCTAATTTATGTTTGATCCATAAATGTGGTTGGAGGCTCCATATGGACGATGTGACGCAACGAGGAGCCTCCAGAGGCGTCCAGACAGAGGACAAATCCAGATCCGTACCGCATCGCCATTTGCCTCCACAAATGTCGTAACAATGCATTGACACGATTGTCAATGTAAATCCTGTATAATCACAAACTCACTTCCTTGACGACTGCCTTGACAACAGCTCTCTCTCTCTCTCTCTCTCTCTCTCTCTCTCTCTCTCTCTGTGTCTCTCTCCCCTCTCTTTCTCTCTCTCTCCCTCTCTCTCTCTTTCTCTCTCTGTCTCTCTCTCTCTCTCTCTCTCTCTCTCTCTCTCATCATTTCTAATCTACAATGTTTGTTTGGTTATGGTAATTTCTGTTAATACAATACATCGTTATTCCAGTATTACCGTTCTCATTGTCGGCGTGGACACGTTGTTTGCGGAGCTACACTTGTGAGAAAAAAAAGTGTGGGTTTATTTCATTCCATTTCCCGAGTTTTGTCAATTCAATTTGAGTCAATTGTCTTTTGTTTGGAGCGTTGCTGTCAATGTTGAGTTTCTATAGAGACGTTCTATCACTGGGAGTTCTAGAGTTCTATCACTGGGAGTTCTAGAGTTCTATCACTGGGAGTTCTAGAGTTCTATCACTGGGAGTTCTAGAGTTCTATCACTGGGAGTTCTAGAGTTCTATCACTGGGAGTTCTAGAGTTCTATCACTGGGAGTTCTAGAGTTCTATCAGCTAGAAGTCTCTCCTTTACTTCTATAGAGACATTATATCACTGAGAATTCTCTCCTTTACTTCTATAGAGACGTTCTATCACTGGGAGTTCTAGAGTTCTATCACTGAGAGTTCTAGAGTTCTATCACTGAGAATTCTCTCCTTTACTTCTATAGAGACATTCTATCACTGGGAGTTCTAGAGTTCTATCACTGAGAGTTCTAGAGTTCTATCAGCTAGAAGTCTCTCCTTTACTTCTATAGAGACATTATATCACTGAGAATTCTCTCCTTTACTTCTATAGAGACGTTCTATCACTGGGAGTTCTAGAGTTCTATCAGCTAGAAGTCTCTCCTTTACTTCTATAGAGACATTCTATCACTGGGAATTCTAGAGTTCTATCACTGAGAATTCTCTCCTTTACTTCTATAGAGACATTCTATCACTGAGAATTATAGAGTTCTATCACTGAGAATTCTCTCCTTTACTTCTATAGAGACATTATATTACTGAGAATTCCAGAGTTCTATCACTGAGAATTCTAGAGTTCTATCACTGAGAATTGTAGTTCTATCACTGAGAATTCTAGAGTTCTATCACTGAGAATTCTCTCCTTTACTTCTATAGAGACATTCTATCACTGAGAATTCTAGAGTTCTATCACTGAGAATTCTCTCCTTTACTTCTATAGAGACATTCTATCACTGAGAATTATAGAGTTCTATCACTTAGAATTCTCTCCTTTACTTCTATAGAGACATTCTATTACTGAGAATTCCAGAGTTCTATCACTGAGAATTCTAGAGTTCAATCACTGAGAATTGTAGAGTTCTATCACTGAGAATTCTAGAGTTCTATCACTGAGAATTATCTCCTTTACTTCTATAGAGACATTCTATCACTGAGAATTCTAGAGTTCTATCAGCTAGAAGTCTCTCCTTTACTTCTATAGAGACGTTCTATCACGAGAGTTCTACAGTTCTATCACTGAGAGTTCTAGAGTTCTATCAGCTAGACACGCACCTGATTACACATAGAAGTATATATGCCTATAAGCTACCTGTCCTGCATTCAAATGTAGGTATATAAATGTGTCCATTTGGGAGATCTCTTTCTGATTGGCTTAAAGGGGACCGAGAGACTGAAAAACAGCTTCTATCTCAAGGCCATCAGACTGTTAAACAGCCACCACTAACATTGAGTGGCTGCTGCCAACATACTGACTCAACTCTTTAATAACTTTAATAATGGAAAAATGTATGTAATAAATGTATCACTAGTCACTTTAAACAATGCCACGTTATATACTGTTTACATGCCCTGCATTACTCATCTCATATGTATATACTGTACTCGATACCATCTACTGCATCTTGCCTATGCCGTTCTGTACCATCACTCATTCATATATCTTTATGTACATATTCTTTATCCCTTTACACTTGTGTGTATAAGGTAGTAGTTGTGAAATTGTTAGATTACTTGTAGATATTAATGCATTGTCGGAACTAGAAGCACAAGCATTTCGCTACACTCGCATTAACATCTGCTAACCATGTGTATGTGACCAATAACATCTGCTAACCATGTGACCATTAACATCTGCTAGCCATGTGACCATTAACACCTGCTAACCATGCGACCATTAACATCTGCTAGCCATGTGACCATTAACATCTGCTAACCATGTGACCATTAACATCTGCTAACCATGTGACCATTAACATCTGCTAACCATGTGACCATTAACATCTGCTAACCATGTGACCATTAACATCTGCTAACCCTGTGACCATTAACATCTGCTAACCATGTGACCATTAACATCTGCTAACCATGTGACCATTAACATCTGCTAACCATGTCACCAATAACATCTGATAACCATGTGACCAATAACATCTGCTAACCATGTGACCAATAACATCTGCTAACCATGTGACCATTAACATCTGATAACCATGTGACCAATAATATCTGCTAACCATGTGACCATTAACATCTGCTAACCATGTGACCATTAACATCTGCTAACCATGTGACCATTAACATCTGCTAACCATGTGACCATTAACATCTGCTAACCATGTGACCATTAACATCTGCTAACCATGTGACCATTAACATCTGCTAACCATGTGACCATTAACATCTGCTAACCATGTGACCATTAACATCTGCTAACCATGTGACCATTAACATCTGCTAACCATGTGACTGTGACAAGTAAAATTGGATTTGTTTTTAAATCTCCACCACTAATAAACTGTGGAGCTTCTCAAAGTAAATGTTTTCTTCACCTCAAAACAGCAAGTAAACAAAGTATTTTTTTTATTTTTTACATCCGTTGAGAGTTACAAATAGTTCCTCAATGTATTTGCAAAAAATCCTTCCAGCTCTCTCCCTTTCGATAACCACTCAGAGTGAAAGAGAAGCCTTTCATGCTCTGATCCAGTGGAAACATCATAAAATAGCCCTACCTGATTACTTCTTATCAGTGGTTGACTTGGACTGGAATAGGTTCCGGAACTCATTTTGGGTTCCGGAACTGTTTTATATTTAGTTGCAGGAGCTCCACAATACTTTTGAGATAATATTCTATAAGAGGAAGAGGAGCTCGAGCAGTAGATCATTTGAGGTGAAGGTACTCAGCTCCTGGCCAAGTCAAGCACGGCTTCTTATCCATTACTCAACTAGCCGACAGCTGTGTCTGGAAACTCTGAAGACCCAGAATATTTTATACAGTGTTATACGTTTACTTGTCCCCGACTCAAGTTAATGGTTGATACAATATGTCAAGTTCGTTGCAGACAGGCCATATGAAGCCAATGTGATTTATAGAATATTTATTTTTTTATCGGGATATTTTCTACCTGCAGGTTGCAATGTTTTTATTTGTTGGCTTTATGTAGACTATTTTTTTCACCATAGTTGGCAATAGAAGTTACTTTTTTAGATTAGTATAATTTTAATTTAGATTTGGATATCATTTTGATTTTCCACATTACAATATATTTTGACATATGAAGACATTATTATAAATGAAATTAAACTTTTCCACAGAAATGTGTGAAAACCATAACTGGCATGCAGATGGGTAGAAACGGTAAGGTCATTCAACATGAGAAAAGTTGCCGACTGCTAACCTATTACCGGCAACTTCAGGAGAGTAATGACAGAATCTGCTGACGCCAGCAGGAGTGGGAGGAGAATAATCGGGTCAGGTCAAGGTTGTTTTTCTTTCTTCTGGTTATCTAGATCTCTGGCTCCTTCTTGAGTAATTTGTGTCTTATTTCAGTGAACATTAAGTTTAAAGTATCAGAGAAGCTCAATGCATGTAGGTGATTTTTTTTAACACATAGGGTGTGTCTATAAATGGAAAAATACACATTTTAAAAATGTCAACCAATCGACTGGACAAAAGAACAGAAGACTTTCGGTCGACCAAGATTTTTTTAAATCGTAGTAGTGTAGTAGTGTAGTTGTAGTAGTGGTAGTAGTAGTAGTGTAGTAGTAGTAGCAGTGTAGTAGTGTAGTAGTAGTAGTGTAGTAGTAGTAGCAGTGTAGTGTAGTAGTAGTGTTGTTGTAGTAGTGTAGTAGTAGCAGTGTAGTAGTGTATTGGTGTAGCAGTGTAGTAGTAGTGTAGTAGTAGTAGTAGCAGTGTAGTGTAGTGTAGTGTAGTGTAGTAGTAGCAGTGTAGTAGTGCATTAGTGTAGCAGTGTAGTAGTAGTGGTGTAGTAGTAGTAGTGTAGCAGTGTAGTAGTAGTAGTAGTAGTAGTGTGGTGGTAGTGTAGTAGTGTAGTAGTAGTGTAGTAGTGTAGTGGTGTAGTAATAGTGTAGTAGTAGTGTAGTAGTAGTTGACTTACTCAGTGACTGTCTTGGAGGACTTCTCTCTCTTGAAAGCCAGTTGGTATTTCAGACTCTCCACTTCCTTCTTCATCTGGGGCAGATCCATCTCATCCATGACTGCTGATTGGCTGGGGGAGGTTACCCTGGCAACCTGGGGGTAGTAAGTAAGTAAGTCAAGTTAGTATTCTGAACCAGAACGGCTCATAGAAGCAAATAAAATGTTATTGATCAACAGGCGCCGAATACAACAGGTGTAAACCTTACAGTGAAATACTTTCTTACGAGCCCCTAACCAACAATGCAGTTTAAAAAATATATATATAATAAATACGAATAAGAATGAGAAATAAAAGTAACAAGTAATTAAAGAGCAACAGTAAAATAACAATCGTAGAGACTATATACAGGGGGGTACCGGTACAGAGTCAATGTGCGGGGGCACCGGTTCGTCGAGGTAATTGAGGTAGTATGTACATGTAGGTAGAGTTATTAAAGTGACTATAGATGATAACAACAGAGAGTAGCAGTGGTGTGTAAAAGAGGGGGAGGAGGGAGGACAGGCAATGTGAATAGTCTGGGTAGCCATTTGATTAGCTGTTCAGGAGTCTTATGGCTTTGGGGGTAAGAGCTGTTTAGAAGCCTCTTGGACCTGGACTTGGCGCTCCGGTACCGCTTGCCGTGCAAAACAGAACACAGAAATAGAAAACAGTCTATGACTAGGGTGGCAGGAGTCCTTGACCATTTTTAGGGCCTTCCTCTGACACCACCTGGTGTAGAGGTCCTGGATGGCAGGCAGCTTGGCCCCAGTGATTTACTGGGCCGTATGCACTACCCTCTGTAGTGCCTTGCAGTCGAGGGGCCAAGCAGTTGCCATACCAGGCAGTGATGCAATCAGTCAGGATGCTCTCGATGGTGCAGCTGTAGAACCTTTAGAGGATCTGAGGACCAATGCCAAATCTTTTCAGTCTCCTTAGGGGTAATAGGTTTTGTTGTGCCCTCTTCACGACTGTCTTGGTGTGCTTGGAGTACTACTACTGCCCACCAGTACTACTACTACTACTACTGGTGCTACTACTACTGCTACTACGACTACTACACTACTACTACTACTACTGGTGCTACTACTACTACTACTACTACTACTACTACTACACTACTACTACTACTGCTACTACGACTACTACACTACTACTACTACTACTGGTGCTACTACTACTACTACTACTACTACTACTACTACTACACTACTACTACTACTACTACTACTGCTACTACTACTACTACTACTACTACTACTACTACTACTGGTGCTACTACTGCTACTACTACTACTACTACTACACTACTACTACTACTACTACTACTACTACTACTACTGCTACTACTACTACTACTACTACTACTACTACACTACTACTACTACTGGTGCTACTACTGCTACTACTACTACTACTACTACACTACTACTACTACTACTACTACTACTACTACTACACTACTACTACTACTACTATTGCTACTACTACACTACTACTACGCAACTATTACTACTACTACTACTACTACTACTACTACTACTACTGCTACTACTACTACTACACTTCTACTACACTACTACTACTACTACACTACTGCTAGTACTACTACACTACTACTACTACTACTATTGCTACTACTACACTACTACTACGCAACTATTACTACTACTACTACTACTACTACTACACTTCTACTACACTACTACTACTACTATACTACTGCTACTACTACTACTACACTACTGCTACTACTACTACTACTACTACTACTACTACTACTACTGCTACTACTACTACTACACTTCTACTACACTACTACTACTACTACACTACTGCTAGTACTACTACTACTACTACACTACTACTACTACACTACTACTACTACTACTACTACACTACTACTACTACTACTAGTAGTACTACACTACTACTACTACTACTACTACACTACTACTACACTACTACTACTACTACTACACTATTACTACTACACTACTACTACTACTACTACTACTACTACTACCACTAGTAGTACTACTGGTGTATTGTTAATTAACATTGCCTGTCTCCTCTACTCTCCTCCCTCTCTCACTCCAGTAGACAGGATGGCTGGGCTGAGGACTGATGCTGCTGAGGAGAGTAAGGGTGTTTGCCAGAGATATAGTTTCTGGTTTCACCGTGGGATTCTCCTGAGATGCTGGGAGGATACTTTTCTCTATCTTTCCTCTCTCTCTTCATCTCTCTACTAATGATTCTCTCTCTCTATCTCTCCCTCTCCTAACCTAATGGTGCTCTCTCTCCCCCTCTTCAACTGTCTCTCTCTCTTCTCATTCATCTCCCTCTGCTTCTCTCTCTCTATCTCTCCCTCTCCTAACCTAATGGTGCTCTCTCTCCCCCTCTTCAACTCTCTCTTCTCTCTCCTCATTCATCTCCCTCTGCTTCTCTCTCTATCTCTCCCTCTCCTAACTAATGGCTCTCTCTCTTCCCCTCTTCAACTGTCTCTCTCTCTTCTCATTCATCTCCCTCTGCTTCTCTCTCTATCGCTCTCTCTCCTAACCTAATGGCTCTCTCTCTTCCCCTCTTCAACTGTCTCTCTCTCTTCTCATTCATCTCCCTCTGCTTCTCTCTCTATCTCTCTCTCTCCTAACCTAATGGCTCTCTCTCTTCCCCTCTTCAACTGTCTCTCTCTCTTCTCATTCATCTCCCTCTGCTTCTCTCTCTATCTCTATCTCTCCCTCTCCTAACCCAATGGCGCTCTCTCTCCCCCTCTTCAACTCTCTCTCTCCTCATTTATCTCCCTCTGTTCCTCTCTCCATCTCTCCCTCTCACTTTCCTTATTGATCTGAATCCCCCGCTCCATGTCTCTCTCTCCCGCTCTCTCTACCCCCCTCTCTCTACCCCCCCACTCTCTCTCTCTCTTGCTCTCTCTCTCTCAACCCCCCTCTCTCTACCCCCCCCTCTCTCTCTCTCTCTCTCTATATATATATATATATATATATATATTCTGGTACACTCAGCGATGAGTGTGTTCTGCTCTCTGATTCCTAAAAAAAGCTAATTCATTACTCAACACATTACTGACTGTACCCAACACCACTGCGGCTGCCATCTCTCTCTCTCTCTCTTTCTCTGGCAGCAGGCCGTTGGAGGGGTGTAGGAGGAGGAAGAGGATGAGGGGGCTGGGAGAGGAGGAAGAGGAGGCTCAGGGTGTTATGTTGGAGGCTGACTTCCATATGTGGACCATTCTAGCCTACCTGGGTTTCCTAACAGTATCTGGGTTTTCCTCTGTAGCCCTGAACACTCTGCTGTTCATCATACAGGCACGGGAAGTTCTCTGCTCTAACATTCTATACACTCGTGTTGCTAGGCTACAGTTGCTAACACAACAGCAGAGCCCTGGTGTATGTATATTTGGTGTAGGAGAACGATGGGGTTGTCATGTGGTATAATAATAACACTGTCAGCAGAGGCCCCAGACACTGCAGTAAGATGTAGGATGGTTTGGGGGATGTTGGATGGTTTGAGGACGCAGAATGGTTTGGAGGATGTTGGATGGTTTGGGGATGTAGGATGGTTTGGCAGATGTAGGATGGTTTGGGGATGTAGGATGGTTTTGGGGATGTTGGATGGTTTGAGGACGCAGAATGGTTTGGCAGATGTTGGATGGTTTGAGGAAGTTGGATGGTTTGGGGATGTAGGATGGTTTGGGGATGTAGGATGGTTTGGAGGATGTTGGATGGTTTGAGGATGTAGGATGATTTGGAGGATGTAGGATGGTTTGGAGGATGTGGGATGGTTTGGGGGATGTAGGATGGTTTGGGGGATGTTGGATGGTTTGAGGACGCAGAATGGTTTGGAGGATGTAGGATGGTTTGGGGATGTAGGATGGTTTGGAGGATGTAGAATGGTTTGGAGGATGTAGAATGGTTTGGAGGATGTTGGATGGTTTGGGGGATGTAGGATGGTTTGGGGGATGTTGGATGGTTTGGAGGATGTAGGATGGTTTGGAGGATGTAGAATGGTTTGGAGGATGTTGGATGGTTTGGAGGATGTTGGATGGTTTGGAGGATGTAGGATTGTTTGAGGTTGTAGGATGGTTTGGGGGACTTAGGATGGTTTGGAGGATGTTGGATGGTTTGAGGATGCAGAATGGTTTGAGGATGTAGGATGGTTTGAGGAAGTTGGATGGTTTGGAGGATGTTGGATGGTTTGGAGGATGTAGGATTGTTTGAGGTTGTAGGATGGTTTGGGGGACTTAGGATGGTTTGGAGGATGTTGGATGGTTTGAGGATGCAGAATGGTTTGAGGATGTAGGATGGTTTGAGGAAGTTGGATGGTTTGGAGGATGTAGGATGGTTTGAGGAAGTTGGATGGTTTGGGGATGTAGGATGGTTTGGAGGATGTTGGATGGTTTGGAGGATGTAGGATGGTTTGGGGATGTAGGATGGTTTGAGGTTGTAGAATGGTTTGAGGATGCAGAATGGTTTGGAGGATGTTGGATGGTTTGGGGATGTAGGATGGTTTGGAGGATGTTGGATGGTTTGGAGGATGTTGGATGGTTTGGGGATGTAGGATGGTTTGGAGGATGTTGGATGGTTTGAGGATGCAGAATGGTTTGGAGGATGTAGGATGGTTTGGGGATGTAGTATGGTTTGGAGGATGTAGGATGGTTTGGAGGATGTAGGATGGTTTGGAGGATGTAGGATGGTTTGGGGATGTAGGATGGTTTGGAGGATGTAGGATGGTTTGGAGGATGTAGGATGGTTTGGAGGATGTAGGATGGTTTGGAGGATGTTGGATGGTTTGAGGATGCAGAATGGTTTGGAGGATGTTGGATGGTTTGGGGATGTAGGATGGTTTGGAGGATGTAGGATGGTTTGGAGGATGTAGGATGGTTTGGGGGACTTAGGATGGTTTGGGGATGTGGGACTATTTAGGGATGTGGGATGGTTTGGAGGATGGTTGTGGGATGGATGGGGGATGTACGATGGTTTGGGTTTGTGGAACAGTTCTGGGAACATAGGGGTGTTTTGGGAATGTAGGAGGTTTGGGGATGTAAGATGATTTGAGGATGTGGGATGGTTTGGGGATGTGGGATGGTTTGGGGATGTGGGATGATTTCGGGGATGGTTTGGTGATGTAGGGTGGTTTGGGGCTGTGGGATGGTTTGGTGATGTAGGGTGGTTTGGGGATGTGGGATGGTTTGGGGATGTGGGATGGTTTGGTGATGTAGGGTGGTTTGGGGATGTAGGATGGTTTGGGGATGTGGGACGGTTTGGTGATGTAGGGTGGTTTGGGGATGTGGGATGACTGACTCAAAATCATTGGCCACTTTAATAAATGGATAACGAGTCACTTTAATAATGCCACTTTAATAATGTTTACATATTTTACATTACTCATCTCATATGTATATACTGTATTCTATACCATCTGTTTTATCTTGCCTATGCCGCTCGGTCATGGCTCATCCGGGGCGGCAGGGTAGCCTAGTGGTTAGAGCGTTGGACTAGTAACTGGAAGGTTGCAAGTTCAAACCCCCGAGCTGACAAGGTACAAATCTGTCGTTCTGCCCCTGAACAGTTAGTTAACCCACTGTTCCTAGACCAGTTAACCCACTGTTCCTAGACCAGTTAACCCACTGTTCCTAGACCAGTTAACCCACTGTTCCTAGACCAGTTAACCCACAAGACCGTCATTGAAAATAAGAATGTGTTCAGGTTAAATAAAATAAATAATAATATAAATATAAATACATCTAATATATAATATAAATAAATAATAATAAATAAATTAAAAAAGGGTTAAAAAAAAATCTGTTGTGTTTATTGTTAGTTAGATTACTTGTTGGTATTTACTGCACTGTCGGAACTAGAAGCACAAGCATTTAGCATTAACATCTGCTAACTATGTGACCATTAACACCTGCTAACCATGTGACCATTAACATCTGCTAACCATGTGACCATTAACACCTGCTAACCATGTGACCATTAACACCTGCTAACCATGTGACCATTAACACCTGCTAACCATGTGACCATTAACATCTGCTAACCATGTGACCATTAACACCTGCTAACCATGTGACCATTAACATCTGCTAACCATGTGACCATTAACATCTGCTAACCATGTGACCATTAACATCTGCTAACCATGTGACCATTAACACCTGCTAACCATGTGACCATTAACACCTGCTAACCATGTGACCATTAACACCTGCTAACCATGTGACCATTAACATCTGCTGACCATTAACATCTGCTAACCATGTGACCATTAACACCTGCTAACCATGTGACCATTAACACCTGCTAACCATGTGACCATTAACATCTGCTAACCATGTGACCATTAACATCTGCTAACCATGTAACCATTAACACCTGCTAACCATGTGACCATTAACATCTGCTAACCATGTGACCATTAACACCTGCTAACCATGTGACCATTAAAATCTGCTAACCATGTGACCATTAACATCTGCTAACCATGTGACCATTAACATCTGCTAACCATGTGACCATTAACATCTGCTAACCATGTGACCATTAACATCTGCTAACCATGTGACCATTAACATCTGCTAACCATGTGATCATTAACACCTGCTAACCATGTGACCATTAACACCTGCTAACCATGTGACCATTAACATCTGCTAACCATGTGACCATTAACATCTGCTAACCATGTGACCATTAACATCTGCTAACCATGTGACCATTAACATCTGCTAACCATGTGACCATTAACATCTGCTAACCATGTGACCATTAACACCTGCTAACCATGTGACCATTAACATCTGCTAACCATGTGACCATTAACATCTGTTAACCATGTGACCATTAACACATGCTAACCATGTGACCATTAACACCTGCTAACCATGTGACCAATAACATCTGATAAACATGGGAAATATGCAAATGACACTCTTTACAGCATACAGTGTTAAAACGCCCCAAAATGATTTTCTGTGAAACTACAGGTGTTAATGAAATTACACTGGGAAAGTCTAACACTAGTTAAAGAGAGTCCGGTTGACTATAAATCAAGTGTTTTTGTTGTACACTGTCGATGTTGACATGAACTCTACAGAAGAGCTTCCCAAACACCACAGTCCAGTTCCTTCGAGCTTAAGCAGGGGGACACATGTCCAGGCCCGTCTGAAGTTTGCTAGAGAGCATTTGGATGATCCAGAAGAACACCAGATCAAGTAGGACTTTACTTTTCACTGACCAATAGTGTACATGTTACACTGGCCAGAGTTAATTGGACACCATAGATTTTTTTTTTGTTGTTGGTGTGTGTTTGTCCCCACCGAACGACCCGAACTGACTGTCCTGTGTCGATAGTCATGACATCTCTAACGTGAAGGTAATGTCCTATTCTGTCTGATAACTGAGACTAACTATTGGTCTGTCTGGACACAGCAGCAGCCAGGGAGGTTTTAGAGGGTTTAGACAGGGAGAACACACACACCTGCACATACACACATACACACACACACACACACACACACACACACACACACACACACACACACACACACACACACACAGAGGAATAATCATCACGATGTAGCCTGTGAAAATGTTGTATCAATCAATTAAGGATCAATAACGGTCTGAAGGGTGGGGAGGGCAGCCAGGTCACCCGTGATACAGGTCAGTGTTCGACGTCCGTCTGACTGAGGAACGTCGGGATGTGAGGTGGAAACCAGGCCACTAGGGGCAACGGTGAGCTAAATAGGTGAGAAACGGTGAGAAAAGTAGGTTTTTTGTTGTGCTAGAGTGTTGTGGACGAGCTTATTCATCTGCCTCTGAGTCCAAACGTTGCAGGTTCAAATCCATCAACAGAAAGTTTTTTTATGTTTTTTATTTTTTTTACATTTTATTTATTAAGCCCATCCCAAACCTTAACCCTTACCTTAACCATTCAGGGTTAATACCCTGTGTGGATCACTTGGTAGAGCATGGTGCTTGCAATGCCAAGGTTGTGGGTTCAATTTCCTCAGGGGACCAGTAAGAAAACACATATATTCACTACTGTAAATTACTCTGGGTAAATGTTTAAAAAAAAATCTGACTTTGAAATTTGACTTTTGCAATCATTTCTAAATTTGACATCAGAGAAACACGGATGAATGTCGAATTCTGACGTGAAGACTGTGAGAGCGAGTTGGAATCTGTCCCGCGGCCTGATAACTGAAGAGGAACACCGAGAGGCGCTTTCTAACGCTCTAAAGCGGAACATCAGTATCTATCTAACGGGGTCTGGGGAGGAGGAGGAGGCCAGGTGAGGAGGAGGAGGCCAGGTGAGGAGGAGGAGGAGGAGGAGGAGGCCAGGTGAGGAGGAGGAGGAGGCCAGGTGAGGAGGAGGAGGAGGCCAGGTGAGGAGGAGGAGGAGGAGGCCAGGTGAGGAGGAGGAGGAGGAGGCCAGGTGAGGAGGAGGCCAGGTGAGGAGGATGCCAGGTGAGGAGGCCAGGTGAGGAGGAGAAGGAGGAGGCCAGGTGAGGAGGAGGAGGAGGCCAGGTGAGGAGGAGGCCAGGTGAGGAGGAGGAGGAGGCCAGGTGAGGAGGAGGAGGCCAGGTGAGGAGGAGGAGGAGGAGGAGGCCAGGTGAGGAGGAGGAGGCCAGGTGAGGAGGAGGAGGAGGCCAGAGGAGGAGGCCGGAGGAGGAGGAGAAATCCTTGTTTTATGTAACGTCCTCTGTTTCATCCCTCTCTGCTGAGTATGGAGGCGGAAGGAGTGAGAAACTGAAATGGTAATTTCCAACCCAAAGCTCCCCTCGTTCATCGATCGTGTGGATGTTCGTCTGTGAGGTCTGACTCTAAACAACATTCTGTCAGCACATACCATGTCAACACAAAACCCCATCTGATATACAAAGCTGTGAAATTAACACATTAAATCGTCATTTTATGTATCTTTTACTATCCATTTTAATCACACCGCTTACCTCACTGATTTTTGCCGGTGGTAGCTGTTGCTCAGACCGGCTCCGTTTTAGGCTACCGGCGTCGGTATTTCGGTAAGGTGAGACGCGTCCCTCTGTTTCCTAAAATACCGGGAAGTGCCCGGGACTTTTCCGCGTCAAGTGGTTTCTGTTGTGTTCTCACACTGCGCACTACCAGTTCTCTCTCTCCGTCCAAATGGACAACTGGCCAATGTGACGGTTTAAATCCGCAGTCTGAAGTCAATTCTACCGGCGATGACGGGATGTTGAGCACTAGATAGTCAGTACTCTTCCCTTCTCCGGGATTTAGTGGTCGGTCAGTCCGTTACTATAGAGCCGTGGGGTCGGTTTCCAGTTGGGTTGTCGGGCGGTGCTCTCTCTCTCTCTCTGCAGAGGCCGGGAGATGCTGAGGAAGTTACTGTACCGGGGAATGGCGGGGATAAGTCGCAAGCTGGCTGTTCACTCCCTGCTGCTGCTGAGCGGAGCTTCAATGTGTGTGTGTGTGTGTGTGTCCGTGCGTGCGCGCTTAAAAGTGTGTTTCCCCGAGGATGGTTAGTTAGATGAGGCGAGTGAACCAGTCAGGAGAGGAGAGAGCTTGCTCTGTAAACTCTATTTTTGCCTTGTTGACTGTGGAGGGAGAGGAGGGGAGGGGAGGAAGGGGGACGAGAAAGGAGGTGGGAGATAAAGAGCAGGGGAGAGGGAGGGGGCGAGAAAGGAGGGTGGAGAGGGACTGAGGGGGGGATGCGCACATACCCAATCCCTCTTCCCCATCTCTCCAACCTGGTCTCAGAGAATTACGTATTATTCTGTATGTAAATCTGTTTTGGTACTGTATGTAAATCCTAGACACTCTATTTAATATGATATGTTATGTTACTGTATGTAAATCTTAGACACTCTATTTGTCTGATATGTCTCTGATATGTTATGAATTACAAAATGTACAATTGTTGGGAATCAGCAAAAACGTATGATATGTTACGAATTTCCAATTTGTAGTTAAATAAAAATACATAATTGAAAACGTTACCTAGGTGACTAGGTGGCTAACGCTAACGTTATCCAGTTCTAGGAGTTAAGGGTTAGTTAACATGCTAACGTTAGCTAGGTGACTAGGTGGCTAACGCTAACGTTATCCAGTTCTAGGAGTTAAGGGTTAGTTAACATGCTAACGTTAGCATAGGTGACTAGGTGGCTAACGCTAACGTTATCCAGTTCTAGGAGTTAAGGGTTAGTTAACATGCTAACGTTAGCTAGGTGACTAGATGGCTAACGCTAACGTTATCCAGTTCTAGGAGTTAAAGGTTAGTTAACATGCTAACGTTAGCTAGGTGACTAGATGGCTAATGCTAACGTTATCCAGTTCTAGGAGTTAAGGGTTAGGGTTAAGGTTAGGAGGTAGGTTAATTAAAGGGCTTTAGGGTTAGGGAAATGGTTAGCTAACATGCTACCGTTAGCTAGTTCTGGGAGTTAAGGGTTAGGGTTAAGGTTATGAGGTAGATTAAAAGGTTAGGGTTAGAGGAAGAGCTAGCTAACATGCTAACGTTAGCTAATTCTGTGATTTATGGGTTAGGAGGAAGGTTAAATGGTTAGAGGAAGGGTTAGCTAACATGCTAAGTAGTTGAAAAGTAGCAAGTAGGTGCAAAGTTGCTAATTAGCTATAATGCTAAAGTTGTCCGTGATGAGATTCGAACACCCATCCATCCATCCACACAGACATAGCTACCTACCCACCCACCAATCCACCCACACCAACCACCCTCATTAATGTTTGACTGAAGTAACCTTCTATCTTATTAAGTGACCATTCAAAATGTAACATCAGAATTTGAGTGACCCGGGATGTACATTTACAATGCTTCGTCGAGTCTATGAGACCAGTCTGATCTCCCTGCAAACTGTATGTGTGTGTGTGTGGACCCCATTCTTGCCCCCATCGCTACACTGTGGATTTCTGCCCTAATATGGATGGTATCACGAGTCCGCTGCTCGCTGTGCTCCTCTCCAACCGGGCACATCGTTTTAGGTCCAAGGAAAAGAGACCGGATTAATGTTCCTTCTCTAACATCCGATGCTGCTGGGTTTATTAATGAATCTATCCTCATCATAACACCAGTCTACTGGATATAATGAATCTATCCTCATCATAACACCAGTCTACTAGATTTAATGAATCTATCCTCATCATAACACCAGTCTATTAGATATAATGAATCTATCCTCATCATAACACCAGTCTATTAGATATAATGAATCTATCCTCATCATAACACCAGTCTACTGGATATAATGACATAATGAATATATCCTCATCATAACACCAGTCTACTGGATATAATGACATAATGAATATATCCTCATCATAACACCAGTCTACTGGATATAATGAATCTATCCTCATCATAACACCAGTCTACTAGATATAATGACATAATGAATATATCCTCATCATAACACCAGTCTACTGGATATAATGAATCTATCCTCATCATAACACCAGTCTTCTAGATATAATGATATAATGCATCTATCCTCATCATAACACCAGTCTACTGGATATAATGACATAATGAATCTATCCTCATCATAACACCAGTCTATTAGATATAATGAATATATCCTCATCATAACACCAGTCTACTGGATATAATGAATATATCCTCATCATAACACCAGTCTACTGGATATAATGACATAATGAATCTATCCTCATCATAACACCAGTCTATTAGATATAATGAATATATCCTCATCATAACACCAGTCTACTGGATATAATGACATAATGAATATATCCTCATCATAACACCAGTCTACTGGATATAA
>NC_092159.1:65478068-65480568 GCF_045791955.1 Oncorhynchus clarkii lewisi | reverse complement strand
TCCCTATCTCCCCCTCCTCTCCCTATCTCCCCCTATCTCCCCCTCCTCTCCCTATCTCCCCCTCCTCTCCCTATCTCTCCCTCCTCCTGCTGTCTCCCCCTCCTCTCCCTATCTCTCCCTCCTCTCCCTATCTCCCCCTATCTCCCCCTATCTCCACCTATCTCTCCCTCCTCCAGCTGTCTCCCCCTCCTCTCCCTATCTCTCCCTATCTCCCCCTATCTCTCCCTCCTCCAGCTGTCTCCCCCTCCTCTCCCTATCTCCCCCTATCTCCCCCTATCTCTCCCTCCTCCAGCTGTCTCCCCCTCCTCTTCCTGTCTCCCCCTATCTCCCCCTATCTCCCCCTATCTCCCCCTCCTCCTGCTGTCTCCCCCTCCTCTCCCCTCCTCTCCCTATCTCTCCCTCCTCCTGCTGTCTCCCCCTCCTCTCCCTATCTCTCCCTCCTCTCCCTATCTCCCCCTATCTCCCCCTATCTCCACCTATCTCTCCCTCCTCCAGCTGTCTCCCCCTCCTCTCCCTATCTCTCCCTATCTCCCCCTATCTCTCCCTCCTCCAGCTGTCTCCCCCTCCTCTCCCTATCTCCCCCTATCTCCCCCTATCTCTCCCTCCTCTTCCTATCTCCCCCTCCTCTTCCTGTCTCCCCCTATCTCCCCCTATCTCCCCCTCCTCCTGCTGTCTCCCCCTCCTCTCCCTATCTCTCCCTATCTCCCCCTATCTCCCCCTCCTCCTGCTGTCTCCCCCTCCTCTCCCTATCTCCCCCTCCTCTCCCCCTATCTCCCCCTCCTCCTGCTGTCTCCCCCTCCTCTCCCCTCCTCTCCCTATCTCTCCCTCCTCCTGCTGTCTCCCCCTCCTCTCCCTATCTCTCCCTCCTCTCCCTATCTCCCCCTATCTCCACCTATCTCTCCCCCCTCCTCCAGCTGTCTCCCCCTCCTCTCCCTATCTCTCCCTATCTCCCCCTATCTCTCCCTCCTCCAGCTGTCTCCCCCTCCTCTCCCTATCTCCCCCTATCTCCCCCTATCTCTCCCTCCTCTTCCTATCTCCCCCTCCTCTTCCTGTCTCCCCCTATCTCCCCCTATCTCCCCCTATCTCCCCCTCCTCCTGCTGTCTCCCCCTCCTCTCCCTATCTCTCCCTATCTCCCCCTATCTCCCCCTCCTCCTGCTGTCTCCCCCTCCTCTCCCTATCTCCCCCTATCTCCCCCTATCTCCCCCTCCTCCTGCTGTCTCCCCCTCCTCTCCCTATCTCCCCCTATCTCCCCCTCCTCTCCCTATCTCCCCCTATCTCCCCCTCCTCTCCCTATCTCCCCCTATCTCCCCCTCCTCCTGCTGTCTCCCCCTCCTCTCCCTATCTCCCCCTATCTCCCCCTCCTCTCCCTATCTCCCCCTGTCTCCCCCTCCTCTCCCTATCTCCCCCTCCTCTCCCTATCTCCCCCTATCTCCCCCTCCTCTCCCTATCTCCCCCTCCTCTCCCTATCTCTCCCTCCTCCTGCTGTCTCCCCCTCCTCTCCCTATCTCTCCCTCCTCTCCCTATCTCCCCCTATCTCCCCCTATCTCCACCTATCTCTCCCTCCTCCAGCTGTCTCCCCCTCCTCTCCCTATCTCTCCCTATCTCCCCCTATCTCTCCCTCCTCCAGCTGTCTCCCCCTCCTCTCCCTATCTCCCCCTATCTCCCCCTATCTCTCCCTCCTCCAGCTGTCTCCCCCTCCTCTTCCTGTCTCCCCCTATCTCCCCCTATCTCCCCCTATCTCCCCCTCCTCCTGCTGTCTCCCCCTCCTCTCCCCTCCTCTCCCTATCTCTCCCTCCTCCTGCTGTCTCCCCCTCCTCTCCCTATCTCTCCCTCCTCTCCCTATCTCCCCCTATCTCCCCCTATCTCCACCTATCTCTCCCTCCTCCAGCTGTCTCCCCCTCCTCTCCCTATCTCTCCCTATCTCCCCCTATCTCTCCCTCCTCCAGCTGTCTCCCCCTCCTCTCCCTATCTCCCCCTATCTCCCCCTATCTCTCCCTCCTCTTCCTATCTCCCCCTCCTCTTCCTGTCTCCCCCTATCTCCCCCTATCTCCCCCTCCTCCTGCTGTCTCCCCCTCCTCGCCCTATCTCCCCCTATCTCCCCCTACCGCCGCCTCCTCCTGCTGTCTCCCCCTCCTCTCCCTATCTCCCCCTATCTCCCCCTATCTCCCCCTCCTCCTGCTGTCTCCCCCTCCTCTCCCCTCCTCTCCCTATCTCTCCCTCCTCCTGCTGTCTCCCCCTCCTCTCCCTATCTCTCCCTCCTCTCCCTATCTCCCCCTATCTCCACCTATCTCTCCCTCCTCCAGCTGTCTCCCCCTCCTCTCCCTATCTCTCCCTATCTCCCCCTATCTCTCCCTCCTCCAGCTGTCTCCCCCTCCTCTCCCTATCTCCCCCTATCTCCCCCTATCTCTCCCTCCTCTTCCTATCTCCCCCTCCTCTTCCTGTCTCCCCCTATCTCCCCCTATCTCCCCCTATCTCCCCCTCCTCCTGCTGTCTCCCCCT
>NC_092159.1:65468068-65473068 GCF_045791955.1 Oncorhynchus clarkii lewisi | reverse complement strand
GTCAGCGTACTCCCTCTAGCACCAGGGTCAGCGTACCCCCTCTAGCACCAGGGTCAGCGTACTCCCTCTAGCACCAGGGTCAGCTGTACCCCCTCTAGCACCAGGGTCAGCGTACTCCCTCTAGCACCAGGGTCAGCGTACCCCCTCTAGCACCAGGGTCAGCTGTACCCCCTCTAGCACCAGGGTCAGCTGTACCCCTTCAAACATTCATTCAACCCCTAGCTGTACCCCCTCTAGCACCAGGGTCAGCTGTACCCCCTCTAGACCAGGGTCAGCTGTACCCCCTCTAGCACCAGGGTCAGCGTACTCCCTCTAGCACCAGGGTCAGCGTACCCCCTCTAGCACCAGGGTCAGCGTACTCCCTCTAGCACCAGGGTCAGCTGTACCCCCTCTAGCACCAGGGTCAGCTGTACCCCCTCTAGCACCAGGGTCAGCGTACCCCCTCTAGCACCAGGGTCAGCTGTAACCCCTCTAGCACCAGGGTGAGCTGTACCCCCTCTAGCACCAGGGTCAGCTGTACCCCCTCTAGCACCAGGGTCAGCTGTACCCCCTCTAGACCAGGGTCAGCTGTACCCCCTCTAGCACCAGGGTCAGCGTACTCCCTCTAGCACCAGGGTCAGCGTACCCCCTCTAGCACCAGGGTCAGCGTACTCCCTCTAGCACCAGGGTCAGCTGTACCCCCTCTAGCACCAGGGTCAGCTGTACCCCCTCTAGCACCAGGGTCAGCATACCCCCTCTAGCACCAGGGTCAGATGTAACCCCTCTAGCACCAGGGTGAGCTGTACCAAATCAAATCAAATCAAATTTATTTATATAGCCCTTCGTAGATCAGCTGATATCTCAAAGTGCTGTACAGAAACCCAGCCTAAAACCCCAAACAGCAAGCAATGCAGGTGTAGAAGCACGGTGGCTAGGAAAAACTCCCTAGAAAGGCCAAAACCTAGGAAGAAACCTAGAGAGGAACCAGGCTATGTGGGGTGGCCAGTCCTCTTCTGGCTGTGCCGGGTGGAGATTATAACAAAACATGGTCAAGATGTTCAAATGTTCATAAATGACCAGCATGGTCGAATAATAATAAGGCAGAATAGTTGAAACTGGAGCAGCAGCACAGTCAGGTGGACTGGGGACAGCAAGGAGTCATCATGTCAGGTATTCCTGGGGCATGGTCCTATGGCTCAGGTCCTCCGAGAGAGAGAAAGAAAGAGAGAATTAGAGAGAGCATATGTGGGATGGCCAGTCCTCTTCTGGCTGTGCCGGGTGGAGATTATAACAGAACATGGCCAAGATGTTCAAATGTTCATAAATGACCAGCATGGTCGAATAATAATAAGGCAGAACAGTTGAAACTGGAGCAGCAGCACAGCCAGGTGGACTGGGGACAGCAAGGAGTCATCATGTCAGGTAGTCCTGGGGCATGGTCCTAGGGCTCAGGTCCTCCGAGAGAGAGAAAGAGAGAAGGAGAGAATTAGAGAACGCACACTTAGATTCACACAGGACACCGAATAGGACAGGAGAAGTACTCCAGATATAACAAACTGACCCTAGCCCCCCGACACATAAACTACTGCAGCATAAATACTGGAGGCTGAGACAGGAGGGGTCAGGAGACACTGTGGCCCCATCCGAGGACACCCCCGGACAGGGCCAAACAGGAAGGATATAACCCCACCCACTTTGCCAAAGCACAGCCCCCACAACACTAGAGGGATATCTTCAACCACCAACTTACCATCCTGAGACAAGGCTGAGTATAGCCCACAAAGACCTCCGCCACGGCACAACCTAAGGGGGGGGGGGGGCGCCAACCCAGACAGGATGACCACATCAGTGACTCAACCCACTCAGGTGACGCACCCCCTCCAGGGACGGCATGAGAGAGCCCCAGTAAAGCCAGTGACTCAGCCCCTGTAATAGGGTTAGAGGCAGAGAATCCCAGTGGAAAGAGGGGAACCGGCCAGGCAGAGACAGCAAGGGCGGTTCGTTGCTCCAGAGCCTTTCCGTTCACCCTCCCACTCCTGGGCCAGACTACACTCAATCATATGACCCACTGAAGAGATGAGTCTTCAGTAGAGACTTAAAGGTTGAGACCGAGTTTGCGTCTCTGACATGGGTAGGCAGACCGTTCCATAAAAATGGAGCTCTATAGGAGAAAGCCCTGCCTCCAGCTGTTTGCTTAAAAATTCTAGGGACAATTAGGAGGCCTGCGTCTTGTGACCGTAGCGTACGTGTAGGTATGTACGGCAGGACCAAATCAGAGAGATAGGTAAGAGCAAGCCCATGTAATGCTTTGTAGGTTAGCAGTAAAACCTTGAAATCAGCCCTTGCTTTTACCCCCTCTAGCACCAGGGTCAGCTGTACCCCCTCTAGCACCAGGGTCAGCTGTACCCCCTCTAGCACCAGGGTCAGCGTACTCCCTCTAGCACCAGGGTCAGCGTACCCCCTCTAGCACCAGGGTCAGCGTACTCCCTCTAGCACCAGGGTCAGCTGTACCCCCTCTAGCACCAGGGTCAGCTGTACCCCCTCTTGCACCAGGGTCAGCGTACCCCCTCTAGCACCAGGGTCAGCTGTACCCCCTCTAGCACCAGGGTCAGCTGTACCCCCTCTAGCACCAGGGTCAGCTGTACCCCCTCTAGCACCAGGGTCAGCTGTACCCCCTCTAGCACCAGGGTCAGCTGTACTCTCAAATGTTGTTGTTTGCCATCATTGTAAGCCTGCCACACTCTTTGCTTAACCATCTTACAAATAAAACCTGATTTGTTAATCTAAAACTGTGAATAACTCACCACAGGTTAATGAGAAGGGTGTGCTTTAAAGGATGCACATAACTCTGCAATGTTGTGTTGTATTGGAGAGAGTCTCAGTCTTAAATCATTTTCCACACAGTCTGTGCCTGTATTTAGTTTTCATGCTAGTGAGGGCCGATAATCCACTCTCACATTGGTACGTAGGTTGCAAAAGGCATCAGTGTCTTAACAGCAGGATTTGCCAATGCAGGATACTCTGAGCGCAGCCCTATCCAGAAATCTGGCAGTGGCTTCTGATTTAAATTCCATTTTCACAGAACCGCCTGTTGTAATTTCGACGAGGCTCTCTCGTTCAGATATCGGTAAGTGGACTGGAAGAGATAACGAATCCAGTTGTTTGTGTCGTCCGTTTCAGGAAAGTACTTGCGTAATTGTGCATTTGACATTGTCCGTAAGCTTGAGTTCATTTACACAAAAATCGTACAATGATGGAAAGACCTGTGTGTTGTCCTTGTTCATGCAGACAGAGAAGAGCTCCAACTTCTTAATCATAGCCTCAATTTTGTCCTACACATTGAATATAGTTGTGGAGAGTCCCTGTAATCCTAGATTCAGATCATTCAGGCGAGAAAAAACATCACCCAGATTTGGCCAGTCGTGTGAGAAACTCGTCATCATCAAGCGGTCAGACAAGTGAAAGTCATGGTCAGTAAAGAAAACTTTAAGCTCGTCTGTCAATTAAAACAAAAACCACGTCAATAGCTTGCCCCTTGATAACTAGAGCACTTCTGTATGTTGTAAAAGCGTTACATGGTCGCTTCCCATGTCATTGCAGAGTGCAGAAAATACACCAGAGTTCAGGGGCCTTGCTTTAACAAAGTTAACCATTTTCACTGTAGTGTCCAAAACGTATTTCAAGCTGTCAGGCATTTCCTTGGCAGCAAGAGTCTCTAGGGGGATGCTGCAGTGTACCCAAGAGCCTCCTGGTGGATGCTGCAGTGTACCCAAGAGCCTCCTGGTGGATGCTGCAGTGTACCCAAGAGCCTCCTGGTGGATGCTGCAGTGTACCCAAGAGCCTCCTGGTGGATGCTGCAGTGTACCCAAGGGCCTCCTTGTGGATGCTGCAGTTTACCCAAGAGCCTCCTGGTGGATGCTGCAGTGTACCCAAGAGCCTCCTGGTGGATGCTGCAGTGTACCCAAGGGCCTCCTTGTGGATGCTGCAGTGTACCCAAGAGCCTCTCGGTGGATGCTGCAGTGTACCCAAGAGCCTCTCGGTGGATGCTGCAGTGGACCCAAGAGCCTCTTGGGACACCTGGTTCTACTGCACTGTGGGAACTAGGGACACCTGGTTCTACTGCATTGTGGGAACTAGGGACACAAGGTTCTACTGCACTGTGGGACCTAGTAACACCTGGTTCTACTGCACTGTGGGAACTAGGGACAACTGGTTCTACTGCACTGTGGGAACTAGGGACACCTGGTTCTACTGCAGTGTGGGACCTAGTAACACCTGGATCTACTGCACTGTGGGAACTAGGGACAACTGGTTCTACTACCCTTTGGGAACTAGGGACACCTGGTCCTACCGTACTGTGGGACCTAGTAACACCTGGTTCTACTGCCCTGTGGGACCTAGTAACACCTGGTTCTACTGCAGTGTGGGACCTAGTAACACCTGGTTCTACTGCACTGTGGGAACTAGGGACACCTGGTTCTACTGCACTGTGGGAACTAGGGACACCTGGTTCTACTGCACTGTGGGAACTAGGGACACCTGGTTCTACTGCACTGTGGGAACTAGTAACACATGGATCTGATCTGTGGTATCTCATCTCTCCATCTAGTTCCTGTATTGACAGCAGTAGCAGTAACATGGATCTGATCTGTGGTATCTCATCTCTCCATCTAGTTCCTGTATTGACAGGAGTAGTAACATGGATCTGATCTGTGGTGTCTCATCTCTCCATCTAGTTCCAGTATTGACAGTAGTAGTAGTAACATGGATCTGATCTGTGGTGTCTCATCTCTCCATCTAGTTCCTGTATTGACAGTAGTAGTAACTTGGATCTGATCTGTGGTGTCTCATCTCTCCATCTAGTTCCTGTATTGACAGTAGTAGTAACATGGATCTGCTCTGTGGTGTCTCATCTCTCCATCTAGTTCCTGTATTGACAGTAGTAGTAACATGGATCTGATCTGTGGTGTCTCATCTCTCCATCTAGTTCCTGTATTGACAGCAGCAGCAGTAGTAGTAAC
>NC_092159.1:65358068-65463068 GCF_045791955.1 Oncorhynchus clarkii lewisi | reverse complement strand
CAACTAGCCTACCTGGTTAAATAAAAGTGTTCTCAACTGGCCTACCTGGTTAAATAAAGGTGTTCTCAACTAGCCTACCTGGTTAAATAAAGGTGTTCTCAACTAGCCTACCTGGTTAAACAAAGGTGTTCTCAACCAGCCTACCTGGTTAAATAAAGGTGTTCTCAACCAGCCTACCTGGTTAAATAAAGGTGTTCTCAACCAGCCTACCTGGTTAAATAAAGGTGTTCTCAACTAGCCTACCTGGTTAAATAAAGGTGTTCTCAACTAGCCTACCTGGTTAAATAAAGGTGTTCTCAACTAGCCTCCCTGGTTAAATAAAGGTGTTCTCAACTAGCCTACCTGGTTAAATAAAGGTGTTCTCAACTGGCCTACCTTAAATAAAGGTGTTCTCAACTAGCCTACCTGGGTAAATAAAGGTGTTCTCAACTAGCCTACCTGGTTAAACAAAGGTGTTCTCAACTAGCCTACCTGGTTAAATAAAGGTGTTCTCAACTAGCCTACCTGGTTAAATAAAGGTGTTCTCTACTAGCCTACCTGGTTAAATAAAGGTGTTCTCAACTAGCCTACCTGGTTAAATAAAGGTGTTCTCAACTAGCCTACCTGGTTAAATAAAGGTGTTCTCAACTAGCCTACCTGGTTAAATAAAGGTGTTCTCAACTAGCCTACCTGGTTAAATAAAGGTGTTCTCAACTGGCCTACCTGGTTAAATAAAGGTGTTCTCAACTAGCCTACCTGGTTAAATAAAGGTGTTCTCAACTAGCCTACCTGGTTAAATAAAGGTGTTCTCTACTAGCCTACCTGGTTAAATAAAGGTGTTCTCAACTGGCCTACCTGGTTAAATAAAGGTGTTCTCAACTAGCCTACCTGGTTAAATAAAGGTGTTCTCAACTAGCCTACCTGGTTAAATAAAGGTGTTCTCAACTAGCCTACCTGGTTAAATAAAGGTGTTCTCAACTAGCCTACCTGGTTAAATAAAGGTGTTCTCAACTAGCCTACCTGGTTAAATAAAGGTGTTCTCAACTGGCCTACCTGGTTAAATAAAGGTGTTCTCAACTGGCCTACCTGGTTAAATAAAGGTGTTCTCAACTAGCCTACCTGGTTAAATAAAGGTGTTCTCAACCAGCCTACCTGGTTAAATAAAGGTGTTCTCAACTAGCCTACCTGGTTAAATAAAGGTGTTCTCAACTAGCCTACCTGGTTAAATAAAGGTGTTCTCAACTAGCCTACCTGGGTAAATAAAGGTGTTCTCAACCAGCCTACCTGGTTAAATAAAGGTGTTCTCAACTAGCCTATCTGGTTAAATAAAGGTGTTCTCAACTGGCCTACCTGGGTAAATAAAGGTGTTCTCAACCAGCCTACCTGGTTAAATAAAGGTGTTCTCAACTAGCCTACCTGGTTAAATAAAGGTGTTCTCAACTAGCCTACCTGGTTAAATAAAGGTGTTCTCAACTAGCCTACCTGGTTAAATAAAGGTGTTCTCAACTAGCCTACCTGGTTAAATAAAGGTGTTCTCAACTAGCCTACCTGGTTAAATAAAGGTGTTCTCAACTAGCCTACCTGGTTAAATAAAGGTGTTCTCAACCAGCCTACCTTAAATAAAGGTGAAAAAAAAGAAGGGAAAAAAAGAGGTGGTTTTCTCACTGTGTCAAACTGTTTGCGTGAAGACGGGTTGACTGAAATGGTAGCAGAAGGTGAATGTGGAACTTTTGTTGCAAACATATCCTGATGATGCTGCGTACTATTTTGTGCGATGACGCTGTTGGTGTGATCGAGGCGTTGCTTGCTAGCTTGCTAGCTACCTACAGAGGTTAGCTGGCTCGTTAGCTACAGAGGTTAGCTGGCTAGTTCGCTACAGAGGTTAGCTGGCTCGTTAGCTACAGAGGTTAGCTGGCTAGTTAGCTACAGAGGTTAGCTGGCTAATTACAGAGGTTAGCTGGCTAGTTAGCTACAAAGGTTAGCTGGCTAGTCAGCTACATAGGCTAGCTGGCTAGTTAACTACAGAGGTTAGCTGGCTAGTCAGCTACATAGGCTAGCTGGCTAGTTAGCCACAGAGGTTAGCTGGCTAGTTAGCTAGAGAGGTTAGCTGACTAGTCAGCTACATAGGCTAGCTGGCTAGTTAACTACAGAGGTTAGCTGGCTAGTTAGCTACCGAGGTTGGCTGGCTCGTTAGCTACAGAGGTTAGCTGGCTCGTTAGCTACAGAGGATAGCTGGCTAGTTAGCTACCGAGGTTGGCAGGCTAGTTAACTACAGAGGTTAGCAGGCTAGTTAGCTACTGCCATCAGATGTTTGTTGTGTTGTTATCATACTTAGCCTATTCCACCGTTTATAACCTATAACCCGTTTATATCCTGATGATGCTGCGTACTATTTTGTGCGATGACGCTGTTGGTGTGATCGAGGCGTTGCTTGCTAGCTTGCTAGCTACCTACAGAGGTTAGCTGGCTCGTTAGCTACAGAGGTTAGCTGGCTAGTTCGCTACAGAGGTTAGCTGGCTCGTTAGCTACAGAGGTTAGCTGGCTAGTTAGCTACAGAGGTTAGCTGGCTAATTACAGAGGTTAGCTGGCTAGTTAGCTACAAAGGTTAGCTGGCTAGTCAGCTACATAGGCTAGCTGGCTAGTTAACTACAGAGGTTAGCTGGCTAGTCAGCTACATAGGCTAGCTGGCTAGTTAGCCACAGAGGTTAGCTGGCTAGTTAGCTAGAGAGGTTAGCTGACTAGTCAGCTACATAGGCTAGCTGGCTAGTTAACTACAGAGGTTAGCTGGCTAGTTAGCTACCGAGGTTGGCTGGCTCGTTAGCTACAGAGGTTAGCTGGCTCGTTAGCTACAGAGGATAGCTGGCTAGTTAGCTACCGAGGTTGGCAGGCTAGTTAACTACAGAGGTTAGCAGGCTAGTTAGCTACTGCCATCAGATGTTTGTTGTGTTGTTATCATACTTAGCCTATTCCACCGTTTATAAAATGCATACTGTCATTTGAATATAGCCTGGGAAAAGGGAATCCGGACACACTGTGGACACGGTAGACACCAGAGGAGGCTGTTGAGGGGAGGAAGGCTCATATTATTAATGGCTGGAACCGCGTGAATGGAATGTCATCAAACACCTGGAAACACCACGTGTTTGATGCATTAGATACCATTCCACCCTCAGTCCGCTCCAGCCATTACCACGAGCCCCTCCCTCCTCAATTAAGGTGCCACCAACCTCCTGTGGTAGACACATTTAAATGTAGTTGGAGATGCATTACGTGTTCGGAATTCCAGGATCTGAACTCTAAAGCCAAATATTTTTTTTATAACTAAACCAAGATAGACCACAGCCTGTCGTTTCAAATGAGAACAAATTAGATATTTTTATGGTGGGCAGAACCAAGCAGGAGCTAGCGAGTTCCAATTGGCGCCTTCTAGAATGGATTTACATATTTCCTTTGGCGAACGCCTACTCTGAAGTGTGCGTGTGCAATAACTACATTTGCCTTGGCACGCCTTCTAAACAACACAATTTTTTGGGAAACTTGGGCAAAACTTCGTAACAGATTTTAGTTTTGGGAAAAAAAGGAAACTGTATTGAGATAAAATGTTTAATCGATTAATAAATTTGCAGAATGTCAGGCCAAAATCCATCTCTTCTCCCACTGTCAGCCACTGGGCTTCCTCTCACTACCATATTTGGTGAGTGGGGAAAACTGCCAACCGGATGCTTCACATTTATACATCCGATGAAATCTGTCTCATTGTTCCATCTGTGCTTAAAGCTGCATGATGAACTTTCAAGTCTTCTCGAACAGGGCCTTATGGGTATTGTAGTCCCGTTTGGTTATACTCTGAGCCGTATGAAATAGGGGGCCCGTTGTTCGAGAGCGTCAAAAACGACTGACTAATCTACAAAAAAAATCACTTTACATCATAACATTTTTTAAAAATAATACTCATTATTATTTATAGATCAGTCAGTCCCCCCCAAACCCCAAAAAATGATACCCATGATACATTGCGGTCTTTGACCCCTGTATCCGACGTACACGGTCGAGAGGACTTCCGCTTCTCTCCGACCGCTTGTTGTTTTGAGGCGTGAAAGAGAGAAAAGGAGCATTTCAACTACACAGTTAACTACGATTTAACACAATGGTAAGATCACTCACGAATTGTGATTATGTTAAATGTGTCATATCATTGGTAAACAGCATAGTTAAATATATGTCTGTTTGTTGCAGTGTTTGCGATCAGTTAACATCACACACATACCCGACATCTGTAACGTTATTTCAAGCAGCTAGATACCACTTTTATCTAGTTTTATTTTTCTTCCAGCAACTAATCATGGGGTGTAACTTATTCATTATGGAAACAGTTTACCTTTCTTTTTTTAAAGAACACAAAACAAAACAGGAAGAAATCTGTCCCAATAGATTTTCCCGTTTTGGAGGAAAAACGGTTTGTGCAACAAGAATCTGTGAAATGATTAATGGCAGTGATTTGCTAATTTAACTAACTAGTCTGTTTCGGTTTGATAACTAGCTAATCAGCTGGAGGACTAGTCTGCTTCGGTATGATAGCTAGCTAAGTCTCTTCAGCTAAAAGCTAACCAGCTGTAGGACTAGTCTGTTTCGGTATGATAACTAGCTAAGTCTCTTCAGCTAAAAGCTAACCAGCTGGAGGCCTAGCCTGTTTCGGTATGATAACTAGCTAAGTCTCTACAGCTAAAAGCTAACCAGCTGGAGGACTAGTCTGTTTCGGTATGATAACTAGCTAACCAGCTGGAGGACTAGTCTGTTTCGGTATGATAACTAGCTAACCAGCTGGAGGACTAGTCTGTTTCGGTATGATAACTAGCTAAACAGCTGGAGGACTAGTCTGTTTCGGTATGATAACTAGCTAAACAGCTGGAGGACTAGCCTGTTTCGGTATGATAACTAGTTAAGTCTCTACAGCTAAAAGCTAACCAGCAGGAGGACTAGTCTGTTTTGTTATGATAGCTAGCTAAGTCTCTACAGCTAAAAGCTAACCAGCTGTAGGACTAGTCTGTTTTGGTATGATAGCTAGCTAAGGCTCTACAGCTAAAAGCTAACCAGCTGGAGGACTAGTCTGTTTCGGTATGATAACTAGCTAAGTCTCTACAGCTAAAAGCTAAAAGCTAACCAGCTGGAGGACTAGTCTGTTTTGTTATGATAACTAGCTAAGTCTCTACAGCTAAAAGCTAACCAGCAGGAGGACTAATCTGTTTTGTTATGATAGCTAGCTAAGTCTCTACAGCTAAAAGCTAACCAGCTGTAGGACTAGTCTGTTTTGGTATGATAGCTAGCTAAGGCTCTACAGCTAAAAGCTAACCAGCTGGAGGACTAGTCTGTTTCGGTATGATAACTAGCTAAGTCTCTACAGCTAAAAGCTAAAAGCTAACCAGCTGGAGGACTAGTCTGTTTTGTTATGATAACTAGCTAAGTCTCTACAGCTAAAAGCTAACCAGCAGGAGGACTAATCTGTTTTGTTATGATAGCTAGCTAAGTCTCTACAGCTAAAAGCTAACCAGCTGTAGGACTAGTCTGTTTCGGTATGATAACTAGCTAAGTCTCTACAGCTAAAAGCTAAAAGCTAACCAGCTGGAGGACTAGCCTGTTTCGGTATGATAGCTAGCTAAGTCTCTACAGCTAAAAGCTAACCAGCTGTAGGACTAGTCTGTTTCGGTATGATAGCTAGCTAAGTCTCTACAGCTAAAAGCTAACCAGCTGGAGGACTAGCCTGTTTCGGTATGATAGCTAGCTAAGTCTCTACAGCTAAAAGCTAACCAGCTGTAGGACTAGTCTGTTTCGGTATGATAGCTAGCTAAGTCTCTACAGCTAAAAGCTAACCAGCAGGAGGACTAGTCTGTTTTGTTATGATAGCTAGCTAAGTCTCTACAGCTAAAAGCTAACCAGCTGTAGGACTAGTCTGTTTCGGTATGATAGCTAGCTAAGTCTCTACAGCTAAAAGCTAACCAGCAGGAGGACTAGTCTGTTTTGTTATGATAGCTAGCTAAGTCTCTACAGCTAAAAGCTAACCAGCTGTAGGACTAGTCTGTTTCGGTATGATAACTAGCTAAGTCTCTACAGCTAAAAGCTAACCAGCTAACCAGCTGGAGGACTAGCCTGTTTCGGTATGATAACTAGCTAAGTCTCTACAGCTAAAAGCTAACCAGCTGGAGGACTAGTCTGTTTTGGTATGATAACTAGCTAAGTCTCTACAGCTAAAAGCTAAAAGCTAACCAGCTGGAGGACTAGTCTGTTTTGGTATGATAGCTAGCTAAGTCTCTACAGCTAAAAGCTAACCAGCTGTAGGACTAGTCTGTTTTGGTATGATAGCTAGCTAAGTCTCTACAGCTAAAAGCTAACCAGCTGGAGGACTAGTCTGTTTTGTTATGATAGCTAGCTAAGTCTCTACAGCTAAAAGCTAACAAGCTGGAGGACTAGTCTGTTTCGGTATGATAACTAGCTAAGTCTCTACAGCTAAAAGCTAACCAGCTGGAGGACTAGTCTGTTTCGGTATGATAACTAGCTAAGTCTCTACAGCTAAAAGCTAACCAGCTGGAGGACTAGTCTGTTTCGGTATGATAACTAGCTAATTTGGTGATCATTTCCTACCTAGTTTACACATCATCATTGACCATTTGCATTTTATGCTGGCAAGCCATGTAGATAACGTTAGGTAGCAGATTCCAAACTATCAGTGTGTGAATCGTTGTTTATCACGTATTTGGCCCAGTGCCCAGGAGTGAGTTAACATTGGTTCAGTATGCCTCTTTCTGCTTCTCTCTCTTTCTTTCTGCGTCTCTCTCTTTCTTTCTGCTTCTCTCTCTCTCTCTCTCTCTCTCTCTCTCTCTGTGTGACAGGGGGGGTGGGACCCCTCACGTATTCGCTACGATTAGTGGTCCCGGGCAGTTTTTATTGGCTGATTCGGTATGATATGACCATATGAGGTGACGTTCTGCATGCCTTTCTGTTTACATCATGAGTTTAGAGAGGAGCAGATGGCTAGAGAAGCACTGCTCTGGTCTCTGTGGACTTGGTCCTCTTGTTACACATTTCTTTTCTCATTAGGACTGCTTGGGCTGAGGGGTTTTGTGCAGATAGAAGTCTGTTTTTACACTGGCCAGGAAGGCGTTGGTATGTAAGTCCTGTGTACCTAGCACAGAGTTGTGGATCATTGATAGTTGTTGGACAGGTTCATGTCAAAGTAGGCCGTGTTGTCTTCAGTCTGATCTCAGATGGTAACCTGTTGGTCTGACATTAAGGTCGTGTTGTCAGTCAGATCTCAGATGGTAGGTAACCTGTTGGTCTGACATTAAGGTCGTGTTGTCAGTCTGATCTCAGATGGTAACCTGTTGGTCAGATCTCAGATGGTAACCTGTTGGTCTGATCTCAGATGGTAACCTGTTGGTCTGATCTCAGATGGTAACCTGTTGGTCTGATCTCAGATGGTAACCTGTTGGTCTGATCTCAGATGGTAACCTGTTGGTCTGATCTCAGATGGTAACCTGATCTCAGATGGTAACCTGTTGGTCTGATCTCAGATGGTAACCTGTTGGTCTGATCTCAGATGGTAACCTGTTGGTCTGATCTCAGATGGTAACCTGTTGGTCTGATCTCAGATGGTAACCTGTTGGTCTGATCTCAGATGGTAACCTGTTGGTCTGATCTCAGATGGTAACCTGTTGGTCTGATCTCAGATGGTAACCTGTTGGTCTGATCTCAGATGGTAACCTGTTGGTCTGATCTCAGATGGTAACCTGTTGGTCTGATCTCAGATGGTAACCTGTTGGTCTGATCTCAGATGGTAACCTGTTGGTCTGATCTCAGATGGTAACCTGTTGGTCTGATCTCAGATGGTAACCTGTTGGTCTGATCTCAGATGGTAACCTGTTGGTCTGATCTCAGATGGTAACCTGTTGGTCTGATCTCAGATGGTAACCTGTTGGTCTGATCTCAGATGGTAACCTGTTGGTCTGATCTCAGATGGTAACCTGTTGGTCTGATCTCAGATGGTAACCTGTTGGTCTGATCTCAGATGGTAACCTGTTGGTCTGATCTCAGATGGTAACCTGTTGGTCAGATCTCAGATGGTAACCTGTTGGTCAGATCTCAGATGGTAACCTGTTGGTCTGATCTCAGATGGTAACCTGTTGGTCAGATCTCAGATGGTAACCTGTTGGTCTGATCTCAGATGGTAACCTGTTGGTCTGATCTCAGATGGTAACCTGTTGGTCTGATCTCAGATGGTAACCTGTTGGTCTGATCTCAGATGGTAACCTGTTGGTCTGACATTAAGGTTGTGTTGTCAGTCTGATCTCAGATGGTAACCTGTTGGTCTGATCTCAGATGGTAACCTGTTGGTCTGATCTCAGATGGTAACCTGTTGGTCTGATCTCAGATGGTAACCTGTTGGCCTGACATTAAGGTCGTGTTGTCAGTCAGATCTCAGATGGTAACCTGTTGGTCTGATCTCAGATGGTAACCTGTTGGTCTGATCTCAGATGGTAACCTGTTGTTGATCTCAGATGGTAACCTGTTGGTCTGATCTCAGATGGTAACCTGTTGGTCTGATCTCAGATGGTAACCTGTTGGTCAGATCTCAGATGGTAACCTGTTGGTCTGATCTCAGATGGTAACCTGTTGGTCTGATCTCAGATGGTAACCTGTTGGTCTGATCTCAGATGGTAACCTGTTGGTCAGATCTCAGATGGTAACCTGTTGGTCTGATCTCAGATGGTAACCTGTTGGTCTGATCTCAGATGGTAACCTGTTGGTCTGATCTCAGATGGTAACCTGTTGGTCTGATCTCAGATGGTAACCTGTTGGTCTGATCTCAGATGGTAACCTGTTGGTCATCTCAGATGGTAACCTGTTGGTCTGATCTCAGATGGTAACCTGTTGGTCTGATCTCAGATGGTAACCTGTTGGTCAGATCTCAGATGGTAACCTGTTGGTCTGATCTCAGATGGTAACCTGTTGGTCTGATCTCAGATGGTAACCTGTTGGTCAGATCTCAGATGGTAACCTGTTGGTCTGATCTGTTGTCAGATCTCAGATGGTAACCTGTTGGTCTGATCTCAGATGGTAACCTGTTGGTCTGATCTCAGATGGTAACCTGTTGGTCTGATCTCAGATGGTAACCTGTTGGTCTGATCTCAGATGGTAACCTGTTGGTCTGATCTCAGATGGTAACCTGTTGGTCTGATCTCAGATGGTAACCTGTTGGTCTGAGATCAGATGGTAACCTGTTGGTCTGATCTCAGATGGTAACCTGTTGGTCAGATCTCAGATGGTAACCTGTTGGTCTGATCTCAGATGGTAACCTGTTGGTCTGATCTCAGATGGTAACCTGCTGGTCTGACATTAAGGTCGTGTTGTCAGTCTGATCTCAGATGGTAACCTGTTGGTCTGATCTCAGATGGTAACCTGTTGGTCTGATCTCAGATGGTAACCTGTTGGTCTGATCTCAGATGGTAACCTGTTGGTCTGATCTCAGATGGTAACCTGTTGGTCTGATCTCAGATGGTAACCTGTTGGTCTGATCTCAGATGGTAACCTGTTGGTCAGATCTCAGATGGTAACCTGTTGGTCTGATCTCAGATGGTAACCTGTTGGTCTGATCTCAGATGGTAACCTGTTGGTCAGATCTCAGATGGTAACCTGTTGGTCTGATCTCAGATGGTAACCTGTTGGTCTGATCTCAGATGGTAACTGTTGGTCAGATCTCAGATGGTAACCTGTTGGTCTGATGATGGTAACCTGTCAGATCTCAGATGGTAACCTGTTGGTCTGATCTCAGATGGTAACCTGTTGGTCTGATCTCAGATGGTAACCTGTTGGTCTGATCTCAGATGGTAACCTGTTGGTCTGATCTCAGATGGTAACCTGTTGGTCTGATCTCAGATGGTAACCTGTTGGTCTGATCTCAGATGGTAACCTGTTGGTCAGATCTCAGATGGTAACCTGTTGGTCTGATCTCAGATGGTAACCTGTTGGTCTGATCTCAGATGGTAACCTGTTGGTCAGATCTCAGATGGTAACCTGTTGGTCTGATCTCAGATGGTAACCTGTTGGTCTGATCTCAGATGGTAACCTGTTGGTCTGATCTCAGATGGTAACCTGTTGGTCTGATCTCAGATGGTAACCTGTTGGTCTGATCTCAGATCCTGATCTCAGATGGTAACCTGTTGGTCAGATCTCAGATGGTAACCTGTTGGTCAGATCTCAGATGGTAACCTGTTGGTCTGATCTCAGATGGTAACCTGTTGGTCTGATCTCAGATGGTAACCTGTTGGTCTGATCTCAGATGGTAACCTGTTGGTCTGATCTCAGATGGTAACCTGTTGGTCTGATCTCAGATGGTAACCTGTTGGTCTGATCTCAGATGGTAACCTGTTGGTCTGATCTCAGATGGTAACCTGTTGGTCAGATCTCAGATGGTAACCTGTTGGTCTGATCTCAGATCTCAGATGGTAACCTGTTGGTCTGATCTCAGATGGTAACCTGTTGGTCTGATCTCAGATGGTAACCTGTTGGTCTGATCTCAGATGGTAACCTGTTGGTCTGATCTCAGATGGTAACCTGTTGGTCTGATCTCAGATGGTAACCTGTTGGTCTGATCTCAGATGGTAACCTGTTGGTCTGATCTCAGATGGTAACCTGTTGGTCTGATCTCAGATGGTAACCTGTTGGTCTGATCTCAGATGGTAACCTGTTGGTCTGATCTCAGATGGTAACCTGTTGGTCTGATCTCAGATGGTAACCTGTTGGTCTGATCTCAGATGGTAACCTGTTGGTCTGATCTCAGATGGTAACCTGTTGGTCTGATCTCAGATGGTAACCTGTTGGTCTGATGTTAACCTGTTGGTCAGATCTCAGATGGTAACCTGTTGGTCAGATCTCAGGGTAACCTGTTGGTCTCTCAGATCTCAGATGGTAACCTGTTGGTCTGATCTCAGATGGTAACCTGTTGGTCTGATCTCAGATGGTAACCTGTTGGTCTGATCTCAGATGGTAACCTGTTGGTCTGATCTCAGATGGTAACCTGTTGGTCATCTCAGATGGTAACCTGTTGGTCTGATCTCAGATGGTAACCTGTTGGTCTGATCTCAGATGGTAACCTGTTGGTCTGATGGTAACCTGTTGGTCAGATCTCAGATGGTAACCTGTTGGTCTGATCTCAGATGGTAACCTGTTGGTCTGATCTCAGATGGTAACCTGTTGGTCTGATCTCAGATGGTAACCTGTTGGTCTGATCTCAGATGGTAACCTGTTGGTCTGATCTCAGATGGTAACCTGTTGGTCTGATCTCAGATGGTAACCTGTTGGTCTGATCTCAGATGGTAACCTGTTGGTCTGATCTCAGATGGTAACCTGTTGGTCTGATCTCAGATCTCAGATGGTAACCTGTTGGTCTGATCTCAGATGGTAACCTGTTGGTCTGATCTCAGATGGTAACCTGTTGGTCTGATCTCAGATGGTAACCTGTTGGTCTGATCTCAGATGGTAACCTGTTGGTCAGATCTCAGATGGTAACCTGTTGGTCAGATCTCAGATGGTAACCTGTTGGTCTGATCTCAGATGGTAACCTGTTGGTCAGATCTCAGATGGTAACCTGTTGGTCTGTTGGTCTGATCTCAGATGGTAACCTGTTGGTCTGATCTCAGATGGTAACCTGTTGGTCTGATCTCAGATGGTAACCTGTTGGTCTGATCTCAGATGGTAACCTGTTGGTCTGATCTCAGATGGTAACCTGTTGGTCTGATCTCAGATGGTAACCTGTTGGTCTGATCTCAGATGGTAACCTGTTGGTCTGATCTCAGATGGTAACCTGTTGGTCTGATCTCAGATGGTAACCTGTTGGTCTGATCTCAGATGGTAACCTGTTGGTCTGATCTCAGATGGTAACCTGTTGGTCTGATCTCAGATGGTAACCTGTTGGTCTGATCTCAGATGGTAACCTGTTGGTCTGATCTCAGATGGTAACCTGTTGGTCTGATCTCAGATGGTAACCTGTTGGTCTGATCTCAGATGGTAACCTGTTGGTCTGATCTCAGATGGTAACCTGTTGGTCTGATCTCAGATGGTAACCTGTTGGTCTGATCTCAGATGGTAACCTGTTGGTCTGATCTCAGATGGTAACCTGTTGTCAGTCTGATCTCAGATGGTAACCTGTTGGTCTGATCTCAGATGGTAACCTGTTGGTCTGATCTCAGATGGTAACCTGTTGGTCTGATCTCAGATGGTAACCTGTTGGTCTGATCTCAGATGGTAACCTGTTGGTCTGATCTCAGATGGTAACCTGTTGGTCTGATCTCAGATGGTAACCTGTTGGTCTGATCTCAGATGGTAACCTGTTGGTCTGATCTCAGATGGTAACCTGTTGGTCTGATCTCAGATGGTAACCTGTTGGTCTGATCTCAGATGGTAACCTGTTGGTCTGATCTCAGATGGTAACCTGTTGGTCTGATCTCAGATGGTAACCTGTTGGTCTGATCTCAGATGGTAACCTGTTGGTCTGATCTCAGATGGTAACCTGTTGGTCTGATCTCAGATGGTAACCTGTTGGTCTGATCTCAGATGGTAACCTGTTGGTCTGATCTCAGATGGTAACCTGTTGGTCTGATCTCAGATGGTAACCTGTTGGTCTGATCTCAGATGGTAACCTGTTGGTCTGATCTCAGATGGTAACCTGTTGGTCTGATCTCAGATGGTAACCTGTTCTGATCTCAGATGGTAACCTGTTGGTCTGATCTCAGATGGTAACCTGTTGGTCTGATCCTGTTGGTCATCTCAGATGGTAACCTGTTGGTCTGATCTCAGATGGTAACCTGTTGGTCTGATCTCAGATGGTAACCTGTTGGTCTGATCTCAGATGGTAACCTGTTGGTCTGATCTCAGATGGTAACCTGTTGGTCTGATCTCAGATGGTAACCTGTTGGTCTGATCTCAGATGGTAACCTGTTGGTCTGATCTCAGATGGTAACCTGTTGGTCTGATCTCAGATGGTAACCTGTTGGTCTGATCTCAGATGGTAACCTGTTGGTCTGATCTCAGATGGTAACCTGTTGGTCTGATCTCAGATGGTAACCTGTTGGTCTGATCTCAGATGGTAACCTGTTGGTCTGATCTCAGATGGTAACCTGTTGGTCTGATCTCAGATGGTAACCTGTTGGTCTGATCTCAGATGGTAACCTGTTGGTCTGATCTCAGATGGTAACCTGTTGGTCTGATCTCAGATGGTAACCTGTTGGTCTGATCTCAGATGGTAACCTGTTGGTCTGATCTCAGATGGTAACCTGTTGGTCTGATCTCAGATGGTAACCTGTTGGTCTGATCTCAGATGGTAACCTGTTGGTCTGATCTCAGATGGTAACCTGTTGGTCTGATCTCAGATGGTAACCTGTTGGTCAGATGATGGTAACCTGTTGGTCTGATCTCAGATGGTAACCTGTTGGTCTGATCTCAGATGGTAACCTGTTGGTCGATCTCAGATGGTAACCTGTTGGTCTGATCTCAGATGGTAACCTGTTGGTCTGATCTCAGATGGTAACCTGTTGGTCTGATCTCAGATGGTAACCTGTTGGTCTGATCTCAGATGGTAACCTGTTGGTCAGATCTCAGATGGTAACCTGTTGGTCTGATCTCAGATGGTAACCTGTTGGTCTGATCTCAGATGGTAACCTGTTGGTCAGATCTCAGATGGTAACCTGTTGGTCAGATCTCAGATGGTAACCTGTTGGTCTGATCTCAGATGGTAACCTGTTGGTCTGATCTCAGATGGTAACCTGTTGGTCTGATCTCAGATGGTAACCTGTTGGTCTGATCTCAGATGGTAACCTGTTGGTCAGATCTCAGATGGTAACCTGTTGGTCTGATCTCAGATGGTAACCTGTTGGTCTGATCTCAGATGGTAACCTGTTGGTCTGATCTCAGATGGTAACCTGTTGGTCTGATCTCAGATGGTAACCTGTTGGTCAGATCTCAGATGGTAACCTGTTGGTCTGATCTCAGATGGTAACCTGTTGGTCTGACATTAAGGTCGTGTTGTCAGTCTGATCTCAGATGGTAACCTGTTGGTCTGATCTCAGATGGTAACCTGTTGGTCTGATCTCAGATGGTAACCTGTTGGTCAGATCTCAGATGGTAACCTGTTGGTCTGATCTCAGATGGTAACCTGTTGGTCTGATCTCAGATGGTAACCTGTTGGTCAGATCTCAGATGGTAACCTGTTGGTCTGATCTCAGATGGTAACCTGTTGGTCAGATCTCAGATGGTAACCTGTTGGTCTGATCTCAGATGGTAACCTGTTGGTCTGATCTCAGATGGTAACCTGTTGGTCTGATCTCAGATGGTAACCTGTTGGTCTGATCTCAGATGGTAACCTGTTGGTCTGATCTCAGATGGTAACCTGTTGGTCTGATCTCAGATGGTAACCTGTTGGTCTGATCTCAGATGGTAACCTGTTGGTCTGATCTCAGATGGTAACCTGTTGGTCTGATCTCAGATGGTAACCTGTTGGTCTGACATTAAGGTCGTGTCATCAGTCTGATCTCAGATGGTAACCTGTTGGTCAGATCTCAGATGGTAACCTGTTGGTCTGATCTCAGATGGTAACCTGTTGGTCTGATCTCAGATGGTAACCTGTTGGTCTGAGATCAGATGGTAACCTGTTGGTCTGATCTCAGATGGTAACCTGTTGGTCTGATCTCAGATGGTAACCTGTTGGTCAGATCTCAGATGGTAACCTGTTGGTCTGATCTCAGATGGTAACCTGTTGGTCTGATCTCAGATGGTAACCTGTTGGTCTGATCTCAGATGGTAACCTGTTGGTCTGATCTCAGATGGTAACCTGTTGGTCTGATCTCAGATGGTAACCTGTTGGTCTGATCTCAGATGGTAACCTGTTGGTCTGATCTCAGATGGTAACCTGTTGGTCTGATCTCAGATGGTAACCTGTTGGTCTGATCTCAGATGGTAACCTGTTGGTCTGATCTCAGATGGTAACCTGTTGGTCTGATCTCAGATGGTAACCTGTTGGTCTGATCTCAGATGGTAACCTGTTGGTCTGATCTCAGATGGTAACCTGTTGGTCTGATCTCAGATGGTAACCTGTTGGTCTGATCTCAGATGGTAACCTGTTGGTCTGATCTCAGATGGTAACCTGTTGGTCTGATCTCAGATGGTAACCTGTTGGTCTGATCTCAGATGGTAACCTGTTGGTCTGATCTCAGATGGTAACCTGTTGGTCTGATCTCAGATGGTAACCTGTTGGTCTGATCTCAGATGGTAACCTGTTGGTCTGATCTCAGATGGTAACCTGTTGGTCTGACATTAAGGTCAGTTGGAACAGTTTCCATTAGATTTTAGACCTGTCACCAATCTCATTAGAAGTGATCAAGAGTAATCCTGGCCATGTCCACTCCGTGGGTTCCCCTTTACCTCTGACCTCCTGTTACCCCCCCCCCAGACTGTAGAGGCTGTTTCCAGTGTGTGGGTTCCCCTGTACCTCTGACCTCATGTGCCCCCCCAGACTGTGTCCAGTGTGTGGGTTCCTCTGACCTCCTGTTACCCCCCCCCCCCCCCCCCCCCCCCCCCCCCCCCCCCAGACTGTGTCCAGTGTGTGGGTTCCCCTGACCTCTGACCTCCTGTACCCCCCCAGGCTGTAGAGGCTGTGTCCAGTGTGTGGGTTCCCCTTTACCTCTGACCTCCTGTTACCCCCCCCCCCCCCCCAGACTGTAGAGGCTGTGTCCAGTGTGTGGGTTCCCCTGTACCTCTGACCTCATGTGCCCCCCCAGACTGTGTCCAGTGTGTGGGTTCCTCTGACCTCCTGTTACCCCCCCCCCCCCAGACTGTGTCCAGTGTGTGGGTTCCCCTGTACCTCTGACCTCCTGTACCCCCCCCCCCCCAGACTGTGTCCAGTGTGTGGGTTCCCCTGATCTCTGACCTCCTGTGCCCCCCCAGGCTGTAGAGGGTTGTGGGTTGTGAGTGTCCTCTACTCCAGCACCTCCAGAGCACCAGCAGCAGCCTGCCACCCAGCCAGACATCTCAACCCCCCTCTCCCTCAGCCAGACCCCCCCCCAGCGGGGTGACAACCCACCAGCATGGAGGCCTCCTTCGGCCCCACCTTCTCAGCCGTGGTTCCTGGAGCTAAAAGTGAGTCCACCTCAGGAAAACCTCTGTCAGGGGAAAAACTCTGATAAGGAATCATGTCAGCTGATATCTGTTCTATCTGCAACATCCTGGAAGTTTAACCTCAGACAAAGCCCTAGGTGTGTCAGACATAGAAATATATCATCTAGATTCTATGATGTCAGTTTAACCTCACTGACTAAGCAATAGGTCAGACAGAAATATATAATCTAGATTCTATGGTGTCAGTTTAACCTCACTGACTAAGCAATAGGTCAGACAGAAATCTATAATCTAGATTATATGGTGTCAGTTTAACCTCACTGACTAAGCCATAGGTCAGACATAGACATATATCATCTAGATTATATGGTGTCAGTGTAACCTCACTGACTAAGCCCTTGGTGTGTCAGAGACAGAAATATAATCTAAACTCTAGATTGTCTGACACACCAAGGGCTTAGTCGGTGAGGTTAAACTGACACCATAGAATCTAGTTTTTAGATTCTATTTCTATGGTGTCAGTTTAACCTCACTGACTAAGCCATAGGTGTGCCAGACATAGAAATGTATAATCTAGATTCTACGGTGTCAGCGATTTATTGTGGTAACTTCCTAGTGAGTTTAAGGTCACTATGGTAACTGAATGGTACCTAAATATGGTTAAACTATAAGATAACTAACGGTAACCTCAGACTCTCTCTCTGTTTCAGCGGAAGCCTCCGGTCCCTACAAGCAGCATCGCCGTACCCCCTCCTCCTCCAGTACCCTCACATACTCGCCACGAGACGACGAGGATGGCATGGTACACACACACACACACACACACTGATTTTGCTCATGATCTCTTTGTGTTCTGTAGAAATATCATGTATAGAAAATCTATTTATTTCAAGTTTATTTGACTGGTTCATAGTTCAATAAAATGCTTTTGCTAGAAACACTCGGGAATATGTTCCCGGGAAATCACCCTTTAAGGAGTTTTACCACATCAGTCGCTGACGTCGTTAATAAGGGCATCGACGACGACGTCTTCGTCCCCACGGTGACGAACATATCCCAACCGGAAGACTTGTCGCTTTCAAGGAGCGGGAACACTAACCCGGACACGTATAAGTAAATCCTGCTACGACTTCTGACGAAAGATATAAAACAGGCAAGAGGACTCTCAGGTAGAATCCTACGACACCGGGTCCGACACTCGTCGGATGTGGCAGGGGGGCGGCTTTCAAACTATCACGGGTTTACAAAGGGTAACCCAACCGCGAGCTGCCCAGTGAAGCGAGCCCACCAGATGAGCTAAATACCGTCTATGCTCACTCTTGAGGCAAGCATCACTGAACCATGCATGAGCGCACCGACTGTTCCAGACGACTGTGTGAACCAGCCTCTCTGTAGCTCATGTGAGTAAGATCTTTAAATAGGTCTAACGTTCACAAGCAACACTGAACCATGCATGAGCGCACCAACCGTTCCAGACGACTGTGTGAACCAGCCTCTCTGTAGCTCATGTGAGTAAGATCTTTAAATGGGTCTAACGTTCACAAGCAACACTGAACCATGCATGAGCGCACCGACTGTTCCAGACGACTGTGTGAACCAACCTCTCTGTAGCTCATGTGAGTAAGATCTTTAAATAGGTTTAACGTTCACAAGGCCGCAGGGACAGACCGATTTACCGGGACACGTGTTCGGAGCACTGGCCAGCTGGTAAGTGTCTTCACTGACCGTTTCAACCCCCGACTCCATCTGTTATACCAACGTGTTTCAGACCATCATGGTCCCTGTGCCCAAAACATGCCACGGTTACCTGTCTGAATGACTATCGACCTATCGGCACTTACATCTGTAGCCATGAAAGGCTTTACTCACGTCAGCACCGTTATCCCAGAAACCCTAGACCCACACCAATTTGCATACCGCCCTAACAGATCCACAGATGATGCAATCTCTATTGCACTCCACACTGCCCTTTCCCACCTGGACAAAATAAACACCTATGTGAGAATGCTGTTCATTGACGACAGCTCAGCGTTCAACACCATAGTGCCCTCAAAGCACCCTCTAAGCTAAGGACCCTAGGACTAAACACCTCTCTCTGCAACTGGATCCTGGACTTCCTGATGGGACACACCCAGGTGGTGAGAGAAGGCAGCAACACATCCGCCACTCTGACCCTAGAGCACAGGGGCCCCTCTGGGGTGCGTGCTTAGTCCCCTCCTGTACTCCTTGTTCACCCACGACTGCTTTGTCGCGAGTAACTCCAATATCATCATTAAGCCTGTAGGGAGGTGGTCACCGACCGGGATGAGACGGCCTGTAGGGAGGTGGTGAGACGGCCTGTAGGGAGCTGGTGAGACGGCCTGTAGGGAGGTGGTCACCGACCAGGATGAGGCGGCCTGTAGGGAGGTGGTCACCGACCAGGATGAGACGGCCTGTAGGGAGGTGGTCACCGACCAGGATGAGGCGGCCTGTAGGGAGGTGGTGAGACGGCCTGTAGGGAGGTGGTCACCGACCGGGATGAGGCGGCCTGTAGGGAGGTGGTCACCGACCGGGATGAGGCGGCCTGTAGGGAGGTGGTGAGACGGCCTGTAGGGAGGTGGTCACCGACCGGGATGAGACGGCCTGTAGGGAGGTGGTGAGACGGCCTGTAGGGAGGTGGTCACCGACCAGGATGAGACGGCCTGTAGGGAGGTGGTCACCGGCCAGGATGAGACGGCCTGTAGGGAGGTGGTCACCGACCAGGATGAGACGGCCTGTAGGGAGGTGGTGAGACGGCCTGTAGGGAGGTGGTCACCGACCAGGATGAGGCGGCCTGTAGGGAGGTGGTCACCGACCAGGATGAGACGGCCTGTAGGGAGGTGGTCACCGACCAGGATGAGGCGGCCTTAGGGAGATGGTCACCGACCAGGATGTGGCGGCCTGTAGGGAGGTGGTCACCGACCAGGATGAGGCGGCCTGTAGCGAGGTGGTCTCCGACCAGGATGAGGCGGCCTGTAGGGAGGTGGTGAGACGGCCTGTAGGGACGTGGTCACCGACCGGGATGAGACGGCCTGTAGGGAGGTGGTGAGACGGCCTGTAGGGAGGTGGTCACCGACCGGGATGAGACGGCCTGTAGGGAGGTGGTGAGACGGCCTGTAGGGAGGTGGTCACCGACCAGGATGAGACGGCCTGTAGGGAGGTGGTCACCTGCCAGGATGAGACGGCCTGTAGGGAGGTGGTCACCGACCAGGATGAGACGGCCTGTAGGGAGGTGGTCACCGGCCAGGATGAGACGGCCTGTAGGGAGGTGGTCACCGACCAGGATGAGGCGGCCTGTAGGGAGGTGGTCACCGGCCAGGATGAGACGGCCTGTAGGGAGGTGGTGAGACGGCCTGTAGGGAGGTGGTCACCGACCAGGATGAGGCGGCCTGTAGGGAGGTGGTCACCGACCAGGATGAGGCGGCCTGTAGGGAGGTGGTCACCGACCAGGATGAGACGGCCTGTAGGGAGGTGGTCACCGACCAGGATGAGGCGGCCTTAGGGAGGTGGTCACCGACCGGGATGTGGCGGCCTGTAGGGAGGTGGTCACCGGCCGGGATGAGACGGCCTGTAGGGAGGTGGTCACCGACCGGGATGAGACGGCCTGTAGGGAGGTGGTCACCGACCGGGATGAGGCGGCCTGTAGCGAGGTGGTCTCCGACCGGGATGAGGCGGCCTGTAGGGAGGTGGTCACCGACCGGGATGAGGCGGCCTGTAGGGAGGTGGTCACCGGCCGGGATGAGGTGGTCATCGGCCGGGATGAGGCGGCCTTAGGGAGGTGGTCACCGACCGGGACGAGGCGGCCTGTAGGGAGGTGGTCACCGACCGGGACGAGGCGGCCTGTAGGGAGGTGGTCGCCGACCGGGACGAGGCGGCCTGTAGGGAGGTGGTCGCCGACCGGGACGAGGCGGCCTGTAGGGAGGTGGTCGCCGACCGGGACGAGGCGGCCTGTAGGGAGGTGGTCGCCGACCGGGACGAGGCGGCCTGTAGGGAGGTGGTCGCCGACCGGGACGAGGCGGCCTGTAGGGAGGTGGTCGCCGACCGGGACGAGGCGGCCTGTAGGGAGGTGGTCGCCGACCGGGACGAGGCGGCCTGTAGGGAGGTGGTCGCCGACCGGGACGAGGCGGCCTGTAGGGAGGTGGTCGCCGACCGGGACGAGGCGGCCTGTAGGGAGGTGGTCGCCGACCGGGACGAGGCGGCCTGTAGGGAGGTGGTCGCCGACCGGGACGAGGCGGCCTGTAGGGAGGTGGTCGCCGACCGGGACGAGGCGGCCTGTAGGGAGGTGGTCGCCGACCGGGACGAGGCGGCCTGTAGGGAGGTGGTCGCCGACCGGGACGAGGCGGCCTGTAGGGAGGTGGTCGCCGACCGGGACGAGGCGGCCTGTAGGGAGGTGGTCGCCGACCGGGACGAGGCGGCCTGTAGGGAGGTGGTCGCCGACCGGGACGAGGCGGCCTGTAGGGAGGTGGTCGTCGACCGGGACGAGGCGGCCTGTAGGGAGGTGGTCGCCGACCGGGACGAGGCGGCCTGTAGGGAGGTGGTCGCCGACCGGGACGAGGCGGCCTGTAGGGAGGTGGTCGCCGACCGGGACGAGGCGGCCTGTAGGGAGGTGGTCGCCGACCGGGACGAGGCGGCCTGTAGGGAGGTGGTCGCCGACCGGGACGAGGCGGCCTGTAGGGAGGTGGTCGCCGACCGGGACGAGGCGGCCTGTAGGGAGGTGGTCGCCGACCGGGACGAGGCGGCCTGTAGGGAGGTGGTCGCCGACCGGGACGAGGCGGCCTGTAGGGAGGTGGTCGCCGACCGGGACGAGGCGGCCTGTAGGGAGGTGGTCGCCGACCGGGACGAGGCGGCCTGTAGGGAGGTGGTCGCCGACCGGGACGAGGCGGCCTGTAGGGAGGTGGTCGCCGACCGGGACGAGGCGGCCTGTAGGGAGGTGGTCGCCGACCGGGACGAGGCGGCCTGTAGGGAGGTGGTCGCCGACCGGGACGAGGCGGCCTGTAGGGAGGTGGTCGCCGACCGGGACGAGGCGGCCTGTAGGGAGGTGGTCGCCGACCGGGACGAGGCGGCCTGTAGGGAGGTGGTCGCCGACCGGGACGAGGCGGCCTGTAGGGAGGTGGTCGCCGACCGGGACGAGGCGGCCTGTAGGGAGGTGGTCGCCGACCGGGACGAGGCGGCCTGTAGGGAGGTGGTCGCCGACCGGGACGAGGCGGCCTGTAGGGAGGTGGTCACCGACCGGGATGAGGCGGCCTGTAGGGAGGTGGTCACCGGCCGGGATGAGGCGGCCTGTAGGGAGGTGGTCACCGGCCAGGATGAGGCGGCCTGTAGGGAGGTGGTCACCAGGACGACAACCTCTCCCTCGACGTCAGCAAGACTATAGCAAGAGGAGGGAGGAGCACACCCCCCGTTCACATCGACAGAGCTGTAGTGGAGCGGGTCTAGAGCGTCAAGTTCCTTGGTGTCCACATCACTGAGGTTCTATCATGGTCCAAACACACCCAACACAGTCGAAGAGGGCCTGACAAGACCTCTTCACCCTCAGGACGCTGAAAAGATTTGTCAAGGGCCTTTAGATCCTCTAAAAGTTCTACAGCTGCACCATCGAGAGCATCCTGACCGGTTGCATCACCGCCTGGTATGGCAACTGCTCGGCATCTGACCGCAAAGTGCCTACAGAGGGTAGTGCAATACATCACTGGGGCCAAGCTTCCTGCCATCCAGGACCTCTATACCAGGCGGTGTCAGAGGAAGACCCCAAAAATGGTCAGTTTCCAGCCAACCGAGTCATAGACTGGAACCAACCTCACCGTGAACAGCTCCCCCCCCAAGCCGTAGGACTGCTAAATAGTTAGTACGGGTAGTTAGTACGGGTAGTTATTTGGTTAACTGTTTAACTATCTGACTCTTTTTACACTACGTTTTGACTCATCACGTACAACACACTGCTGCTACTCTTTACCATCTACCCCAATTACCTCATACCCTGCACATCGACTCAGTACTGGTACCCTGTGTATATACCCTGCACATCGACTCAGTACTGGTACCCTGTGTATATACCCTGCACATCGACTCAGTACTGGTACCCTGTGTATATACCCTGCACATCGACTCAGTACTGGTACCCTGTGTATATACCCTGCACATCGACTCAGTACTGGTACCCTGTGTATATACCCTGCACATCGACTCAGTACTGGTACCCTGTGTATATAACCTAGTTATCATTACTCAGTACTGGTACCCTGTGTATATACCCTGCACATCGACTCAGTACTGGTACCCTGTGTATATAACCTAGTTATCGTTACTCAGTACTGGTACCCTGTGTATATAACCTAGTTATCATTACTCAGTACTGGTACCCTGTGTATATAACCTAGTTATCATTACTCAGTACTGGTACCCTGTGTATATACCCTGCACATCGACTCAGTACTGGTACCCTGTGTATATAACCTAGTTATCGTTACTCAGTACTGGTACCCTGTGTATATAACCTAGTTATCATGACTCAGTACTGGTACCCTGTGTATATAACCTAGTTATCATGACTCAGTACTGGTACCCTGTGTATATACCCTGCACATCGACTCAGTACTGGTACCCTGTGTATATAACCTAGTTATCATTACTCAGTACTGGTACCCTGTGTATATAACCTAGTTATCATGACTCAGTACTGGTACCCTGTGTATATACCCTGCACATCGACTCAGTACTGGTACCCTGTGTATATAACCTAGTTATCGTTACTCAGTACTGGTACCCTGTGTATATAACCTAGTTATCATGACTCAGTACTGGTACCCTGTGTATATACCCTGCACATCGACTCAGTACTGGTACCCTGTGTATATACCCTAGTTATCGTTACTCAGTACTGGTACCCTGTGTATATAACCTAGTTATCATGACTCAGTACTGGTACCCTGTGTATATAACCTAGTTATCATGACTCAGTACTGGTACCCTGTGTATATACCCTGCACATCGACTCAGTACTGGTACCCTGTGTATATAACCTAGTTATCGTTACTCAGTACTGGTACCCTGTGTATATAACCTAGTTATCATGACTCAGTACTGGTACCCTGTGTATATAACCTAGTTATCGTTACTCAGTACTGGTACCCTGTGTATATAACCTAGTTATCGTTACTCAGTACTGGTACCCTGTGTATATAACCTAGTTATCATGACTCAGTACTGGTACCCTGTGTATATACCCTGCACATCGACTCAGTACTGGTACCCTGTGTATATAACCTAGTTATCGTTACTCAGTACTGGTACCCTGTGTATATAACCTAGTTATCGTTACTCAGTACTGGTACCCTGTGTATATAACCTAGTTATCATGACTCAGTACTGGTACCCTGTGTATATACCCTGCACATCGACTCAGTACTGGTACCCTGTGTATATAACCTAGTTATCATTACTCAGTACTGGTACCCTGTGTATATAACCTAGTTATCATGACTCAGTACTGGTACCCTGTGTATATACCCTGCACATCGACTCAGTACTGGTACCCTGTGTATATACCCTAGTTATCGTTACTCAGTACTGGTACCCTGTGTATATAACCTAGTTATCATGACTCAGTACTGGTACCCTGTGTATATAACCTATTTATCATGACTCAGTACTGGTACCCTGTGTATATACCCTGCACATCGACTCAGTACTGGTACCCTGTGTATATAACCTAGTTATCATTACTCAGTACTGGTACCCTGTGTATATAACCTAGTTATCATGACTCAGTACTGGTACCCTGTGTATATAACCTAGTTATCATTACTCAGTACTGGTACCCTGTGTATATAACCTAGTTATCATGACTCAGTACTGGTACCCTGTGTATATAACCTAGTTATCATGACTCAGTACTGGTACCCTGTGTATATAACCTGGTTATCATGACTCAGTACTGGTACCCTGTGTATATAGCCTAGTTATCATTACTCAGTACTGGTACGCTGTGTATATAACCTAGTTATCGTTACTCAGTACTGGTACCCTGTGTATATAACCTAGTTATCATTACTCAGTACTGGTACCCTGTGTATTTAACCTAGTTATCGTTACTCTCTCTCTCTGTCTGTCTCTCTATCTGTCTGTCTCGGTCTCTCTCTGTCTCTGTCCCCCCCAGCTCCCCATCAGCACCCCGAGGCGTTCTGACTCTGCCATCTCGGTGCGTTCCCTCCTCTCTGAGTCCAACATGTCTCTCCGCTCGACCTTCTCTCTTCACGAGGACGACGACGACACGGTACGGCTACACTAATGATGCTAAAGATGCTAACACAATCCTTCAACATTAAATACGCTAACGCTATCGATGCCAATGTTAACTCGATGCTAATTATACTTCAATGATACCCCGGGTGCTATCGATGCTGATGATACCCCGGTGCTATCGATGCTGATGATACCCCGGGTGCTATCGATGCTGATGATACCCCGGGTGCTATCGATGCTGATGATACCCCGGTGCTATCGATGCTGATGATACCCCGGTGCTATCGATGCTGATGATACCCCGGTGCTATCGATGCTGATGATACCCCGGTGCTATCGATGCTGATGATACCCCGGTGCTATCGATGCTGATGATACCCCGGTGCTATCGATGCTGATGATACCCCGGGTGCTATCGATGCTGATGATACCCCGGTGCTATCGATGCTGATGATACCCCGGTGCTATCGATGCTGATGATACCCCGGTGCTATCGATGCTGATGATAGCCCGGTGCTATCGATGCTGATGATACCTCGGTGCTATCGATGCCAATGTTAACTCGATGCTAATTATACTTCAATGATACCCCGGGTGCTATCGATGCTGATGATACCCCCGGTGCTATCGATGCTGATGATACCCGGTGCTATCGATGCTGATGATACCCGGTGCTATCGATGCTGATGATACCCGGTGCTATCGATGCTGATGATACCCCGGTGCTATCGATGCTGATGATACCCCTGTGCTATCGATGCTGATGATACCCCGGGTGCTATCGATGCTGATGATACCCCGGGTGCTGTCGATGCTGATGATACCCCGGTGCTATCGATGCTGATGATACCCCGGGTGCTATCGATGCTGATGATACCCCGGGTGCTATCGATGCTGATGATACCCCGGGTGCTATCGATGCTGATGATACCCCGGGTGCTATCGATGCTGATGATAGCCGGGTGCTATCGATGCTGATGATAGCCGGGTGCTATCGATGCTGATGATAGCCCGGTGCTATCGATGCTGATGATAGCCCGGTGCTATCGATGCTGATGATAGCCCGGTGCTATCGATGCTGATGATAGCCCGGTGCTATCGATGCTGATGATAGCCCGGTGCTATCGATGCTGATGATAGCCCGGTGCTATCGATGCTGATGATAGCCCGGTGCTATCGATGCTGATGATAGCCCGGTGCTATCGATGCTGATGATAGCCCGGTGCTATCGATGCTGATGATAGCCCGGTGCTATCGATGCTGATGATAGCCCGGTGCTATCGATGCTGATGATAGCCCGGGTGCTATCGATGCTGATGATACCTGACTGTTATCGATACCTGAATGCTATTGATGCTAGTGATACCTGAATGCTAGTGATACCTGAATGCTATCGATGTTAGTGATACCTGAATGCTAGTGATACCTGAATGCTAGTGATACCTGAATGCTAACTATGCTAGAGACACCTGAATGCTAACTATGCTAGAGATACCTGAATGCTAACTATGCTAGAGATACCTGAATGCTAACTATGCTAGAGATACCTGAATGCTAACTATGCTAGTGATACCTGAATGCTAACTATGCTGGTGATACCTGAATGTTAACTATGCTAGTGATACCTGAATGCTAACTATGCTAATGATGTGTGTAGGAGCCCCTGGTGTTTGCAGAGCAGCCGTCGGTGAAGCTGTGTTGTCAGCTCTGCTGCAGCGTCTTCAAAGACCCTGTCATCACCACCTGTGGGGTGAGAGAAACCAGCCTTTCCTCTCACTTCCTCACCCTCTCCGCTCCCCTGTTGGTCCTCCTCACCCCTCCTCTCCGCTCCCCTGTTTGTCCTCCTCACCCCTCCTCTCCTCACCCCTCCTCTCCGCTCCCCTGTTGGTTCTCCTCACCCCTCCTCTCCTCACCCCTCCTCTCCTCACCCCTCCTCTCCTCACCCCTCCTTCATAGACCTCTGTCTCCCATGTTTGTTCTCATTGACCTGTCTCTGTCTGTCTCTCCCTCCAGCACACCTTCTGCAGGCGATGTGCCTTGACCTCCGGTAGGGGACTTTACCTACCTACACTGTTGGTTAAATATTTACACCTTTCCAGCATCACATATATAATGTGAAAGCAAATTGTTGTTACATTTGTTTATCTGTCGCTCTCTCGCTCTCCCTCTCTCTCCCCTCCTCCACCCCTCCCCTCTTTCTCCCTGTTCTCTCATTCTCCCTCTCTGCCCTCCTCTACCCCTCCTCTCTTTCTCCCTGTTCTCTCATTCTCCCTCTCTCTGCCCTCCTCCACCCCTCCCCTCTTTCTCCCTGTTCTCTCATTCTCCCTCCTCTACCCCTCCTCTCTTTCTCCCTGTTCTCTCATTCTCCCTCTCCCCTCCTCCATCCCCCATCTTTCTCCTGTTCTCTCATTCTCCCTCCTCCACCCCTCCCCTCTTTCTCCATGTTCTCTCGCTCTCCCTCTCTCTGCCCTCCTCCACCCCTTCCCTCTTTCTCCCTGTTCTCTCATTCTCCCTCCTCCACCCCTCCCCTCTTTCTCCATGTTCTCTCGCTCTCCCTCTCTCTGCCCTCCTCCACCCCTTCCCTCTTTCTCCCTGTTCTCTCATTCTCCCTCCTCCACCCCTCCCCTCTTTCTCCCTGTTCTCTCATTCTCCCTCTCTCTGCCCTCCTCTATCCCTCCTCTCTTTCTCCCTGTTCTCTCATTCTCCCTTTCTCCGCCCTCCTCCACCCCTCCCCTCTTTCTCCCCGTTCTCTCATTCTCCCTCCACCACCCCTCCCCTCTTTCTCCATGTTCTCTCGCTCTCCCTCTCTCTGCCCTCGTCCACCCCTTCCCTCTTTCTCCCTGTTCTCTCATTCTCCCTCCTCCACCCCTCCCCTCTTTCTCCATGTTCTCTCGCTCTCCCTCTCTCTGCCCTCCTCCACCCCTTCCCTCTTTCTCCCTGTTCTCTCATTCTCCCTCTCTCCCCTCCTCCCCTCTTTCTCCATGTTCTCATTCTCCCTCTGACATCTCCTCCACCTCTCCTCTCTTTCTTCCTGTTCTCTCATTCTCCCTCTCTCCCTCTCTGCCCTCCTCCACTCTTTCTCCATGTTCTCTCATTCTCCCTCTCTCACCTCCACCCCTCCCCTCCTCCTCCCTGTTCTCTCCCTCTCTCACCTCCTCCACCCCTCCCCCTCCTCCCTGTTCTCTCCCTCTCTCACCTCCTCCACCCCTCCCCCCTCCTCCCTGTTCTCTCCCTCTCTCCCCTCCTCCACCCCTCCCCACCTCCTCCCTGTTCTCTCCCTCTCTCCCCTCCTCCTCCCCTCCTCCTCCCTGTTCTCTCCCTCTCTCACCTCCTCTAGATAAGTGTCCGGTGGACACGGCTAAGTTGACGGTGGTGGTGAACAACATAGCTGTAGCAGAACAGATAGGAGAGCTGTTTATCCACTGTAAATACGGCTGCCGGCTCTTAAACACCACCCCCACTTCCCCTAATGGGGCCGGAGGAGGGGCTTCCCCTAACGGTGCCGGAGGAGGCACTGCTGCTAGTCGGGGTGAAGGGACACCTAAGATGGGAGGACCTGGGAACTTTGAGGTTGATCCAATGGGCTGTCCTTTCACCATCAAGCTCACCACACGCAAGTAAGGGCTTGAAATGTCAATGCATGTTCGTTTTGTTTAGTTAGTTATTGTGCCGTTGTGATTTTTTTAAAAGGACAGTTCAAGGGCCTCCCGGGTGGCGCAGTGGTTAAGGGCGCTGTACTGCAGCGCCAGCTGTGCCATCAGAGTCCTGGGTTCGCGCCCAGGCTCTGTCGTAACCGGCCGCGACCGGGAGCCCTCCCTAGACAAGGACACCCCTACCGACCAAGCCCTCCCTAACCCGGGCGACGCTAGGCCAATTGTGCGTCGCCCCACGGTGCGTGACTTTCAACCTTCGTCTCTCCCGAGCCCGTACGGGAGTTGTAGCGATGAGACAAGATAGTAGCTACTACAACAACTACTCCCTCTCTCTGCCCTCCTCCACCCCTCCCCTCTTTCTCTACTACGAAATTGGGGAGAAAAAGGGGTAAAAAAAAAAAAGACAGTTCGCTCTAAAAATCCAAACGTTAGACGTTTCAGGGAAACGATCCCCTTTGCTGGTTAGATGTTTCAGGGAAACGATCCCCTTTGCTGGTTAGATGTTTCAGGGAAACGATCCCCTTTGCCGGTTAGATGTTTCAGGGAAACGATCCCCTTTGCTGGTTAGATGTTTCAGGGAAACGATCCCCTTTGCTGGTTAGATGTTTCAGGGAAACGATCCCCTTTGCCGGTTAGACGGCGGAGGGAAACGATCCCTTTGCTGGTTAGACGGCGGAGGGAAACGATCCCTTTGCTGGTTAGACGGCGGAGGGAAACGATCCCTTTGCTGGTTAGACGGCGGAGGGAAACGATCCCCATTGCTGGTTAGACGTCGGAGGGAAACAATCCCCTTTGCTGGTTAGACGTGGGAGGGAAACGATCCCCTTTGCTGGTTAGATGTTTCAGGGAAACGATCCCCTTTGCTGGTTAGATGTTTCAGGGAAACGATCCCCTTTGCCGGTTAGATGTTTCAGGGAAACGATCCCCTTTGCTGGTTAGATGTTTCAGGGAAACGATCCCCTTTGCTGGTTAGATGTTTCAGGGAAACGATCCCCTTTGCCGGTTAGACGGCGGAGGGAAACGATCCCTTTGCTGGTTAGACGGCGGAGGGAAACGATCCCTTTGCTGGTTAGACGGCGGAGGGAAACGATCCCTTTGCTGGTTAGACGGCGGAGGGAAACGATCCCCATTGCTGGTTAGACGTCGGAGGGAAACGATCCCCTTTGCTGGTTAGACGTGGGAGGGAAACGATCCCCTTTGCTGGTTAGACGTCGGAGGGAAACAATCCCTTTGCTGGTTAGACGTTTCAGGGAAACGCTCACCTTTGCTGGTTAGACGTTTCAGGGAAACGATCCCCTTTTCCGGTTAGACGTTTCAGGGAAACGCTCCCCTTTGCCGGTTAGACGTTTCAGGGAAACGATCCCCTTTGCCGGTTAGACGTTTCAGGGAAACGATCCCCTTTGCCGGTTAGACGTTTCAGGGAAACGATCCCCTTTGCCGGTTAGACGTTTCAGGGAAACGATCCCCTTTGCCGGTTAGACGTTTCAGGGAAACGATCCCCTTTGCCGGTTAGACGTTTCAGGGAAACGATCCCCTTTGCCGGTTAGACGTTTCAGGGAAACGATCCCCTTTGCCGGTTAGACGTTTCAGGGAAACGATCCCCTTTGCCGGTTAGACGTTTCAGGGAAACAATCCCCTTTGCCGATTAGATGTTTCAGGGAAACGATCCCCTTTGCTGGTTAGATGTTTCAGGGAAACGATCCCCTTTGCTGGTTAGATGTTTCAGGGAAACAATCCCCTTTGCTGGTTAGACGGCGGAGGGAAACGATCCCTTTGCTGGTTAGACGTTTCAGGGAAACAATCCCCTTTGCCGGTTAGACGTTTCAGGGAAACAATCCCCTTTGCCGGTTAGACGTTTCAGGGAAACGATCCCCTTTGCCGGTTAGACGTTTCAGGGAAACGATCCCCTTTGCCGGTTAGACGTTTCAGGGAAACGATCCCCTTTGCCGGTTAGATGTTTCAGGGAAACGATCCCCTTTGCCGGTTAGATGTTTCAGGGAAACGATCCCCTTTGCCGGTTAGACGGCGGAGGGAAACGATCCCTTTGCTGGTTAGACGGCGGAGGGAAACGATCCCTTTGCTGGTTAGACGGCGGAGGGAAACGATCCCTTTGCTGGTTAGACGGCGGAGGGAAACGATCCCCATTGCTGGTTAGACGTCGGAGGGAAACAATCCCCTTTGCTGGTTAGACGTGGGAGGGAAACGATCCCCTTTGCTGGTTAGATGTTTCAGGGAAACGATCCCCTTTGCTGGTTAGATGTTTCAGGGAAACGATCCCCTTTGCCGGTTAGATGTTTCAGGGAAACGATCCCCTTTGCTGGTTAGATGTTTCAGGGAAACGATCCCCTTTGCTGGTTAGATGTTTCAGGGAAACGATCCCCTTTGCCGGTTAGACGGCGGAGGGAAACGATCCCTTTGCTGGTTAGACGGCGGAGGGAAACGATCCCTTTGCTGGTTAGACGGCGGAGGGAAACGATCCCTTTGCTGGTTAGACGGCGGAGGGAAACGATCCCCATTGCTGGTTAGACGTCGGAGGGAAACGATCCCCTTTGCTGGTTAGACGTGGGAGGGAAACGATCCCCTTTGCTGGTTAGACGTCGGAGGGAAACAATCCCTTTGCTGGTTAGACGTTTCAGGGAAACGCTCACCTTTGCTGGTTAGACGTTTCAGGGAAACGATCCCCTTTTCCGGTTAGACGTTTCAGGGAAACGCTCCCCTTTGCCGGTTAGACGTTTCAGGGAAACGATCCCCTTTGCCGGTTAGACGTTTCAGGGAAACGATCCCCTTTGCCGGTTAGACGTTTCAGGGAAACGATCCCCTTTGCCGGTTAGACGTTTCAGGGAAACGATCCCCTTTGCCGGTTAGACGTTTCAGGGAAACGATCCCCTTTGCCGGTTAGACGTTTCAGGGAAACGATCCCCTTTGCCGGTTAGACGTTTCAGGGAAACGATCCCCTTTGCCGGTTAGACGTTTCAGGGAAACGATCCCCTTTGCCGGTTAGACGTTTCAGGGAAACAATCCCCTTTGCCGATTAGATGTTTCAGGGAAACGATCCCCTTTGCTGGTTAGATGTTTCAGGGAAACGATCCCCTTTGCTGGTTAGATGTTTCAGGGAAACAATCCCCTTTGCCGGTTAGACGGCGGAGGGAAACGATCCCTTTGCTGGTTAGACGTTTCAGGGAAACAATCCCCTTTGCCGGTTAGACGTTTCAGGGAAACAATCCCCTTTGCCGGTTAGACGTTTCAGGGAAACGATCCCCTTTGCCGGTTAGACGTTTTGCCGGTTAGACGTTTCAGAAACGATCCCCTTTGCCGGTTAGACGTTTCAGGGAAACGATCCCCTTTGCCGGTTAGATGTTTCAGGGAAACGATCCCCTTTGCCGGTTAGATGTTTCAGGGAAACGATCCCCTTTGCCGGTTAGACGGCGGAGGGAAACGATCCCTTTGCTGGTTAGACGGCGGAGGGAAACGATCCCTTTGCTGGTTAGACGGCGGAGGGAAACGATCCCCATTGCTGGTTAGACGTCGGAGGGAAACGATCCCCTTTGCCGGTTAGACGTCGGAGGGAAACAATCCCTTTGCCGGTTAGATGTTTCAGGGAAACAATCCCCATTGCCGGTTAGACGTTTCAGGGAAACGATCCCCTTTGCCGGTTAGACGTTTCAGGGAAACGATCCCCTTTGCCGGTTAGACGTTTCAGGGAAACGATCCCCTTTGCCGGTTAGACGTTTCAGGGAAACGATCCCCTTTGCCGGTTAGACGTTTCAGGGAAACGATCCCCTTTGCCGGTTAGACGTTTCAGGGAAACGATCCCCTTTGCCGGTTAGACGTTTCAGGGAAACGATCCCCTTTGCCGGTTAGACGTTTCAGGGAAACGATCCCCTTTGCCGGTTAGACGTTTCAGGGAAACGATCCCCGTTGCCGGTTAGACGTCGGAGGGAAACGATCCCCTTTGCCGGTTAGACGTAGAAGGGAAACGATCCCCTTTGCCGGTTAGACGTAGAAGGGAAACGATCCCCTTTGCCGGTTAGACGCCGGAGGGAAATGATCCCTTTGCCGGTTAGACGTTTCAGGGAAAAGATCCCCTTTGCTGGTTAGACGTTTCAGGGAAACGATCCCCTTTGCCGGTTAGACGTCGGAGGGAAACGATCCCTTTGCCGGTTAGACGTAGGAAGGAAACGATCCCCTTTGCCGGTTAGACGTTTCAGGGAAAAGATCCCTTTGCTGGTTAGACGTAGGAGGGAAAAGATCCCTTTGCTGGTTAGATGTTTCAGGGAAACGATCCCCTTTGCTGGTTAGACGTAGGAGGGAAACGATCCCCTTTGCTGGTTAGACGTAGGAGGGAAACGATCCCTTTGCTGTGACCTGATGTTGACCTCTGACCTGCAGGGAGCATGAGGTGAGCTGTGACTACCGTCCAGTGCGCTGTCCCAACAACCCCTCCTGCCCTCCTCTACTCACCATGAACCTGGAGGGACACCTTAAGGAATGTGAACACATCAAGTGCCCTCACTCCAAATACGGGTAGGTCTCTCTCTCTCACACTCACACACACATACACACACACACACACACACACGCACACACACACACACCAGGGTTTCCGTCAGGAAAATTTGGGAAATTTGGGAAATTTACAAATCAAATCAAATGTATTTATATTAAAGCCCTTCGTACATCAGCTGATATCTCAAAGTGCTGTACAGAAACCCAGCCTAAAACCCCAAACAGCAAGCAATGCAGGTGTAGAAGCACGGTGGCTAGGAAAAACTCCCTAGAAAGGCCAAAACCTAGGAAGAAACCTAGAGAGGAACCAGGCTATGTGGGGTGGCCAGTCCTCTTCTGGCTGTGCCGGGTGGAGATTATAACAGAACATGGCCAAGATGTTCAAATGTTCATAGATGACCAGCAGGGTCAAATAATAATAATCACAGTATTTGTTGAGGGTGCAGCAAGTCAGCACCTCAGGAGTAAATGTCAGTTGGCTTTTCATAGCCGATCATTCAGAGTATCTCTACCACTCCTGCTGTCTCTAGAGAGTTGAAAACAGCAGGTCTGGGACAGGTAGCACATCCTCGCTCTTCCTCTCAGAACAGCATTGAGTCAGTCACTGTAGATGGATAGGATTTAACCACTGGGTGGGAATACTCTCTGATATGATATAACCACAGGAGGGGAATACTCTCTGATAGGATAGAACCACAGGGTGGGATTACTCTGATAGGATAGAACCACAGGGTGGGAATACTCTCTGATAGGATATAACCACAGGGTGGGAATACTCTCTGATAGGATATAACCACAGGGTGGGAATACTCTCTGATAGGATATAACCACAGGGTGGGAATACTCTCTGATAGGATATAACCACAGGGTGGGAATACTCTCTGATTGGTACTGTAGATGGATAGGATATAACCACAGGGTGGGAATACTCTCTGATAGGATATAACCACAGGGTGGGAATACTCTCTGATAGGATATAACCACAGGGTGGGAGTACTCTCTGATAGGATATAACCACAGGGTGGGAGTACTCTCTGATAGGATATAACCACAGGGTGGGAATACTCTCTGATAGGATATAACCACAGGGTGGGAATACTCTGATAGGATATAACCACAGGGTGGGAATACTCTGATAGGATATAACCACAGGGTGGGAATACTCTGATAGGATATAACCACAGGGTGGGAATACTCTCTGATAGGATTTAACCACAGGGTGGGAATACTCTGATAGGATATAACCACAGGGTGGGAATACTCTCCGGTAGGATAGAACCACAGGGTGGGAATACTCTCTGATAGGATAGAACCACAGGGTGGGAATACTCTCTGATAGGATAGAACCACAGGGTGGGAATACTCTCTGATAGGATAGAACCACAGGGTGGGAATGCTCTCTGATAGGATAGAACCACAGGGTGGGAATACTCTCTGATAGGATATAACCACAGGGTGGGAATACTCTCTGGTAGGATATAACCACAGGGTGGGAATACTCTCTGATAGGATAGAACCACAGGGTGGGAATACTCTCTGATAGGATAGAACCACAGGGTGGGAATACTCTCTGATAGGATATAACCACAGGGTGGGAATACTCTCTGATAGGATATAACCACAGGGTGGGAATCATCCAGAACATAAAGTATAAACACACACCGACCCCCTGACCTCATGTCTGAACCCCTCCCTGACCCCCCCCTGACCTCATGTCTGACCCCCTCCCTGACCCCCCCCCCGACCCCCTGTCTAACCCCACCCCTCCTTCTCAGATGTGCGTTTATCGGTAACCAGGATACGTATTCCACACATCTGGACCCCCTGTCTGACCCCCTGTTTGACCCCTCTCTCTCCCCCTGTCTGACCCCTCTGTCTCCCTGTCTGACCCCCTGTTTGACCCCCTGTCTGACTCCCCCTGTCTAACCCCTTTCTCTCCCCCTGTCTGACCCCCTGTTTGACCCCTCTCTCTCCCCCTGTCTGACCCCTCTCTCTCTCCCTGTCTGACCCCCTGTCTGACCCATCTCTCTCCCCCTGTTTGACCCCTCTCTCTCCCCCTGTCTGACCCCTCTCTCTCTCCCTGTCTGACCCCCTGTCTGACCCATCTCTCTCCCCCTGTCTGACCCCCTGTCTGACCCCTCTCTCTCCCCCTGTCTGACCCCCTGTCTGACCCCTCTATCTCCTTCTCCTCAGTTGTGGGTTTATAGGTAACCAGGATACGTATTCCACCCATCTGGACCCCCTGTCTGACCCCTCTCTCTCTCCCTGTCTGACCCCTCTCTCTCTCCCTGTCTGACCCCCTGTCTGACCCCTCTCTCTCCCCCTGTCTGACCCCTCTCCCTCTCCCTGTCTGACCCCCTGTCTGACCCCTCTCTCTCCCCCTGTCTGACCCCTCTCTCTCTCCCCCTGTCTGACCCCCCTCTCTCTCCCCCTGTCTGACCCCTCTCTCTCTCCCTGTCTGACCCCCTGTCTGACCCCTCTCTCTCCCCCTGTCTGACCCCTCTCTCTCTCCCCCTGTCTGACCCCTCTCTCTCTCCTTCTCCTCAGATGTGCATTTATAGGTAACCAGGATACGTATTCCACCCATCTGGACCCCCTGTCTGACCCCTCTCTCTCTCCCTGTCTGACCCCTCTCTCTCCCCCTGTCTGACCCCCTGTCTGACCCCTCTCTCTCCCCCTGTCTGACCCCTCTCTCTCTCCCCCTGTCTGACCCCTCTCTCTCTCCCCCTGTCTGACCCCTCTCTCTCTCCCTGTCTGACCCCCGGTCTGACCCCTCTCTCTCCCCCTGTCTGACCCCTCTCTCTCCCCCTGTCTGACCCCTCTCTCTCTCCCCCTGTCTGACCTCTCTCTCTCCCTGTCTGACCCCCTGTCTGACCCCCTGTCTGACCCCCTGTCTGACCCCCTGTCTGACCCCCTGTCTGACCCCCTGTCTGACCCCTCTCTCTCTCCCTGTCTGACCCCCTGTCTGACCCCTCTCTCCCTGTCTGACCCCTCTCTCTCCCCCTGTCTGACCCCTCTCTCCCTGTCTGACCCCCTGTCTGACCCCCTGTCTGACCCCTCTCTCTCTCCTTCTCCTCAGATGTGCGTTTATAGGTAACCAGGATACGTATTCCACCCATCTGGACCTGTGTAAGTTTGAAGGGCTGAAGGAGTTCCTGCAACAGACTGATGACAGGTACGTACAACCATGAGGTACAGGTGACCCTCCCTCTCTCCCTGATTGGTTCCATGTTGACCCTCCCTCTCTCCCTGATAGGTTCCATGTTGACTCTCCCTGATAGGCTCCATGTTGACTCTCCCTGATAGGCTCCATGTTGACCCTCTCTCTCTCCCTGATAGGTTCCATGTTGACTCTCCCTGATAGGTTCCATTGTGACCCTCTCTCTCTCCCTGATAGGTTCCATGTTGACCCTCCCTCTCTCCCTGATAGGTTCCATGAGATGCAGGTGACCCTGTCTCAGAAGGACCAGGACATTGCCTTCCTGAGGTCCATGCTGGGGAAACTGTCTGAGAAACTGGACCAGCTGGAGAAGAACCTGGAACTGAAGTTTGGTATGAGGGGGGGGGGGGGGGGGGGTTGACCTGGGGGGGTGTTTCTGACCTGGGGGTGATGTTTCTGACCTGGTGTGTGTGTGTGTGTTTCTGACCTGGGGGTGATGTTTCTGACCTGGGGGTGATGTTTCTGACCTGGTGTGTGTGTGTGTTTCTGACCTGGGGGTGATGTTTCTGACCTGGGGGGTGTGTGTGTGTGGGGTTGTGTGTGTGTTTCTGACCTGGGGGTGATGTTTCTGACCTGGTGTGTGTGTGTTTCTGACCTGGGGGGTGTGTGTGTGTTTCTGACCTGGGGGGGTGTTTCTGACCTGGTGTGTGTGTGTTTCTGACCTGGGGTGTGTGTGTGTGTGTTTCTGACCTGGGGGGGTGTTTCTGACCTGGTGTGTGTGTGTTTCTGACCTGGGGTGTGTGTGTGTGTGTTTCTGACCTGGGGGGGTGTTTCTGACCTGGTGTGTGTGTGTGTGTGTTTCTGACCTGGGGGTGATGTTTCTGACCTGGTGTGTGTGTGTTTCTGACCTGGGGGGGGTGTGTTCCAGATGTCCTGGATGAGAACCAGAGTAAGCTGAGTGAAGACCTGATGGAGTTTAGGAGAGATGCCTCCATGCTCAACGTGAGTTTCTGATCTCTATATTATACTAGGATGACCGTCACACACAGTACATTTATCATTTACTCTCTCTGTCTCTCTCTCTCTCTCCGTGCCTCTCTCTCTCTCTCTCTCTCTGTGCCTCTCTCTTTCTCCGTGTCTCTCCGTCTCTGTCTCTCAGGATGAGTTGTCCCACATCAACGCCAGACTCAACATGGGCATCCTGGGCTGTGAGTTTCTCCTCCGTTTTTCACTCTCCTTTCCTCTTCTTCTCTCTCCCCTTTCCCTCTTTTTCTCCTCTCCTCTCTCCCGCTTCTTCTCTCCTCTCCCTCTTCTTCTCTCCTCTCCTTTCCCTCTTCTCCTCTCCCTCTTCTTCTCTCCTCTCCTCTCCTTTCCCTCTTCTCCTCTCCTTTCTCTCCTCTCCTTTCCCTCTTCTCCTCTCCCTCTTCTTCTCTCCTCTCCTCTCCTTTCTCTCCTCTCCTCTCCTTCACTTGTCTGTTGTGAAGAGATGTTAAACCCTCCCTGTTTGTGTCCCTCCTCCTTTCCCCTCTGTGCAGAGATGTTAAGTTGTGAAGAGATGTTAGACTAACCTGTGTGTGTCCATCCTCCTTACCCCTCTGTGCAGAGATGTTAAGTTGTGAAGAGATGTTAGACTAACCTGTGTGTGTCCCTCCTCCTTTCCCCTCTATGCAGAGATGTTAAGTTGTGAAGAGATGTTAGACTAACCTGTGTGTGTCCCTCCTCTCCTCTCCTCCGTTGTGAAACGGAGATGTTAAGTTGTGAAGAGATGTTAGACTAACCTGTTTGTGTCCCTCCTCCTTTCCCCTCTGTGCAGAGATGTTAAGTTGTGAAGAGATGTTAGACTAACCTGTTTGTGTCCCTCCTCCTTTCCCCTCTGTGCAGAGATGTTAAGTTGTGAAGAGATGTTAAACCCTCCCTGTTTGTGTCCCTCCTCCTTTCCCCTCTGTGCAGAGATGTTAAGTTGTGAAGAGATGTTAGACTAACCTGTTTGTGTCCCTCCTCCTTTCCCCTCTGTGCAGAGATGTTAAGTTGTGAAGAGATGTTAGACTAACCTGTTTGTGTCCCTCCTCCTTTCCCCTCTGTGCAGAGATGTTAAGTTGTGAAGAGATGTTAAACCCTCCCTGTTTGTGTCCCTCCTCCTTTCCCCTCTGTGCAGAGATGTTAAGTTGTTAAGAGATGTTAAACCCTCCCTGTTTGTGTCCCTCCTCCAGCCTACGACCCCCAGCAGATCTTTAAATGTAAAGGGACGTTCGTAGGTCACCAGGGGCCAGTCTGGTGTCTGTGTGTCTACTCTACAGGGGACCTGCTCTTCTCTGGCTCCTCGGACAAGACCATCAAGGTACACACACACACACAAACAACTGGGACACCTTAAAAATCAGACATTCTCTCAAGTTGGTATATTGAAAACTACTTGAATTTAAAAAATGAGAGGAGAAACAGAAAAATGAAAAATGTCTTCACCTGAAAAATGATCAGGGAATCTTGGGGGATTCATTTCCAGACAGACGACCTGAGTTTAATTTAGTCACGTTTTTCAAGCTCTGGTTGTCAGGAGAGCTCCCTCTCATTCTACCCACACTGCCTCTCTGGTTGTCAGGAGAGCTCCCTCTCATTCTACCCACACTGCCTCTCTGGTTGTCAGGAGAGCTCCCTCTCATTCTACCCACACTGCCTCTCTGGTTGTCAGGAGAGCTCCCTCTCATTCTACCCACACTGCCTCTCTGGTTGTCAGGAGAGCTCCCTCTCATTCTACCCACACTGCCTCTCTGGTTGTCAGGAGAGCTCCCTCTCATTCTACCCACACTGCCTCTCTGGTTGTCAGGAGAGCTCCCTCTCATTCTACCCACACTGCCTCTCTGGTTGTCAGGAGAGCTCCCTCTCATTCTACCCACACTGCCTCTCTGGTTGTCAGGAGAGCCACCTCTCATTCTACCCACACTGCCTCTCTGGTTGTCAGGAGAGCTCCCTCTCATTCTACCCACACTGCCTCTCTGGTTGTCAGGAGAGCTCCCTCTCATTCTACCCACACTGCCTCTCTGGTTGTCAGGAGAGCTCCCTCTCATTCTACCCACACTGTCTCTCTGGTTGTCAGGAGAGCTCCCTCTCATTCTACCCACACTGTCTCTCTGGTTGTCAGGAGAGCTCCCTCTCATTCTACCCACACTGCCTCTCTGGTTGTCAGGAGAGCTCCCTCTCATTCTACCCACACTGTCTCTCTGGTTGTCAGAAGAGCTCCCTCTCATTCTACCCACACTGCCTCTCTGGTTGTCAGGAGAGCTCCCTCTCATTCTACCCACACTGCCTCTCTGGTTGTCAGGAGAGCTCCCTCTCATTCTACCCACACTGTCTCTCTGGTTGTCAGAAGAGCTCCCTCTCATTCTACCCACACTGCCTCTCTGGTTGTCAGGAGAGCTCCCTCTCATTCTACCCACACTGCTTCTCAGCCAGGCAGGTACAGAGTGGACTGATTAGGCGCTGCCAAACGTCTCATCGATAGCTAAAATGCCGTGCAAATGTAGATTCCATCCTGCCTGGATGGGTTTACACCAGACCCAACCAGGGACGTAGTGGAAACGAACAAACGGTTTTTATTCAACTTTTTATTTAGATAATTATCCTTTACTCACTTATTATTGCATTTATCACCATCGATCGACTCTCAGAAGTCGTTGATCAGAAGTCTTCTAGACCTGAGTTGTAATCGTTGATCAGAAGTCTTCTAGACCTGAGTTGTAATCGTTGATCAGAAGTCTTCTAGACCTGAGTTGTAATCGTTGATCAGAAGTCTTCTAGACCTGAGTTGTAATCGTTGATCAAGAAGTCTTCTAGATCTGAGTTGTAATCGTTGATCAGAAGTCTTCTAGACCTGAGTTGTAATCGTTGATCAAGAAGTCTTCTAGATCTGAGTTGTAATCGTTGATCAGAAGTCGTTGATCAGAAGTCTTCTGGACCTGAGTTGTAATCGTTGATCAGAAGTCTTCTAGACCTGAGTTGTAATCGTTGATCAAGAAGTCTTCTAGATCTGAGTTGTAATTGTTGATCAGAAGTCGTTGATCAGAAGTCTTCTAGACCTGAGTTGTAATCGTTGCTCAGAAGTCTTCTAGACCTGAGTTGTAATCGTTGATCAGAAGTCTTCTAGACCTGAGTTGTAATTGTTGATCAGAAGTCTTCGTTGATCAGAAGTCTTCTGGACCTGAGTTGTAATCGTTGATCAGAAGTCTTCTAGACCTGAGTTGTAATCGTTGATCAAGAAGTCTTCTAGATCTGAGTTGTAATCGTTGATCAAGACGTCTTCTAGACCTGAGTTGTAATCGTTGATCAGAAGTCTTCTGGACCTGAGTTGTAATCGTTGATCAGAAGTCTTCGTTGATCAGAAGTCTTCTAGACCTGAGTTGTAATCGTTGATCAGAAGTCGTTGATCAGAAGTCTTCTAGACCTGAGTTGTAATCGTTGATCAGAAGTCTTCTGGACCTGAGTTGTAATCGTTGATCAGAAGTCTTCGTTGATCAGAAGTCTTCTGGACCTGAGTTGTAATCGTTGATCAGAAGTCTTCTAGACCTGAGTTGTAATCGTTGATCAATAAGTCTTCTAGACCTGAGTTGTAATCGTTGATCAATAAGTCTTCTAGATCTGAGTTGTAATCGTTGATCAGAAGTCTTCTAGACCTGAGTTGTAATCGTTGATCAGAAGTCTTCTAGACCTGAGTTGTAATCGTTGATCAGAAGTCTTCTAGACCTGAGTTGTCATCGTTGATCAGAAGTCTTCTAGACCTGAGTTGTAATCGTTGATCAGAAGTCTTCGTTGATCAGAAGTCTTCGTTGATCAGAAGTCTTCGTTGATCAGAAGTCTTCTAGACCGGAGTTGTAATCGTTGATCAGAAGTCTTCGTTGATCAGAAGTCTTCTAGACCTGAGTTGTAATCGTTGATCAACCACACACAGATAGATACATGTTGACTCTCTCTCTCTCTCTCAGACCACACACACAGACACATTTTGACTCTCTCTCTCTCTCTCGCTCTCTGTCAGGTGTGGGATACCTGCACCACCTATAAATGTCAGAAGACTCTGGAGGGTCATGATGGAATCGTGCTGGCACTGTGTATACAGGGGTAAGGACACACGCACACACACACACACACACACACACACACACACACACACACATACAGAGAGAGTTGTGTTAATTCCAGTAGTAATAATAGCAGGACATATAATCATGTATTCAGGCTTCAACGCTGCTGTTGTGTTGTGTATCTCTCACTCTTCTGTCTCTCCTTCTTCCCCCTCTCTCTCCTCTTCCTCTTCCCCCTCTCTCTCTCTCCTCTTCCCCCTCTCTCTCTCTCCTCTTCCTCTCACTCTCGCTCTCTCCTCTTTCGACTCTCACTCCCCTCTTTCCCCTCTCTCTCTCCTTCCCATCTCTCTCTCTCCTTCCCCTCCCTCTCTCTCCTTCCCCTCCCTCGCGCTCCTTCCCCTCTCGCTCTCTCCTCTTTCCCCTCTCGCTCTCTCCTCTTTCTCTCGCTCTCTCCTCCTTCCCCTCTCGCTCTCTCCTCTTTCCCCTCTCGCTCTCTCCTCTTTCCCCTCTCGCTCTCTCCTCTTCCCCCTCTCGCTCTCCTCCTTCCCCTCTCGCTCTCCTCCTTCCCCTCTCGCTCTCCTCCTTCCCCCTCTCCCTCTCCTCTTCCCCCTCTCGCTCTCCTCTTCTCGCTCTCCTCTTCCCCCTCTGTAGGAACAGACTGTATAGTGGCTCAGCTGACTGCACCATCATAGTGAGTCTGTTCTGACTGTTGTCTCTTATGAATTATCCTGTTTAACAACAGTAACACACCTACAGTCTGACTGTTGTCTCTTATGAATTGTCCTGTTCAACAACAGTAACACACCTACAGTCTGACTGTTGTCTCTTATAAACCACAACAACACACCTACAGTCTGACAGTTTATTAGGTACACCCATTTAGTACCAAGTCGGACCCCCCTTTGCCTCCAGAACAGCCTGAATTATTCGGGGCATAAAACATTCCCCACACCATTACACCACCTGTACCGGTGACACCAGGCAGGATCGGGGCCATGGACTCCCCAACGCCAAATTCTGTCTCTGCCTCCTTGGACCTCTCTCCTCAACGAGCAGTCTCCACTCACAGCCGCTGACTGGGTGTTTGTCGTTCTCTGTAAACCCTCAGAAACTCAGACGTGTGAAAGTCCCAGGAAGTCCAGACGTTTCTGAGATACTGGAGCGCCCGGCACCGACGATCGTACCACGCTCAAGGTCGCTCGTTTTTTATTCCCCGGTCTAACATCCGATGGACCAGTAACTGAATGCCTCGATGCCTGTCTGTCTGTTTTATACAACAAGCTACGACCACGTGACTCACTGTCTGGAGGAGCCATCCATTATGGTGAATGGGACGGTGTACCTAATAAACTGTCCGATGGACCAGTAACTGAATGCCTCGATGCCTGTCTGCCTGCTTTATATAACAAGCTACGACCACGTGACTCACTGTCTGGGGGAGCGATCCATTATGGTGAATGGGACGGTGTACCTAATAAACTGTCCGGTGTATGTGTATATAACTCACCTTTTGTTAAATTTTTTATTTCTTTCACCTTTTATTTGAACTAAAGTCAAGTTAAGAACAAATACTAATTTACAATGACGGCCTCCTGCGGGGTCGGGGTCTGGGAATATAGAAATAGTTATTTAAAAATATAACACACAAATGTAGGACACAACACACATCACAACGAGACAACACAACACTACATGAAAGAGACCTAAGACGACAACATGGCAATGCAGCAACACATGACGACACAGCAGCAACACCTACACTGACTGTAGAACCATAACGACACAGCAGCAACACCTACACTGACTGTAGAACCATGACAACACATGACGACACAGCAGCAACACCTACACTGACTGTAGAACCATGACGACACAGCAGCAACACCTACACTGACTGTAGAACCATGACGACACAGCAGCAACACCTACACTGACTGTAGAACCATGATGTACTTTACCTAGATCATCAGCCCTGTGTCTGCTTTGTGTCCAACATGCCTCTTGTGCGTTCTCCCCCATCTCTCTCTCTCTCTCTCTCTCTCTCTCTCTCTCTCTCTCTCTCTCTCTCTCTCTCTCATCTCCTGTCTCTCTCTTCTCTCTCTCTGTCTGTCTCCTCTCTCTCTTTTCTCCTGTCTCTCTCTTCTCTCTCTCTGTCTGTCTCCTCTCTCTCTCTTCTGTCTCTCTCTCTCTCTCCCCTGTCTCTCTCTCTCCCCTGTCTCTCTCTCTCCCTTGTCTCTCTCTCTCTCCCCTGACTCTCTCTGTGTGTTATGTAGGTGTGGGACGTCCAGACCCTGCAGAAGGTGAACACAATCCGTGCCCATGACAACCCGGTGTGTACGCTGGTGTCCTCCCACAGCATGCTGTTCAGCGGATCCCTCAAGGCCATCAAGGTAGAGCCAAAGACCGTTTTTAAAAATAGAGGCCGAGAAGCTGCTTCCTTCACTTTCCTGGTGTCAGTAGAGACAGATGTGGAGAGAAACGGTTCCTCTCTTTCCTGGTGTCAGTAGAGACAGAGATGTGGAGAGAGGCGGTTCCTCTCTTTCCTGGTGTCAGGAGAGACAGAGAGAGACGGTTCCTCTCTTTCCTGGTGTCAGTAGAGACAGAGATGTGGATAGAGACGGTTCCTCTCTTTCCTGGTGTCAGTAGAGACAGAGATGTGGATAGAGACGGTTCCTCTCTTTCCTGGTGTCAGTAGAGACAGAGATGTGGATAGAGACGGTTCCTCTCTTTCCTGGTGTCAGTAGAGACAGAGATGTGGAGAGAGACGGTTCCTCTCTTTCCTGGTGTCAGGAGAGACAGAGATGTGGAGAGAGACGGTTCCTCTCTTTCCTGGTGTCAGTAGAGACAGAGATGTGGAGAGAGACGGTTCCTCTCTTTCCTGGTGTCAGTAGAGACAGAGTGGTGATTGGTTTAAATCCACTGACATCATTCAGCTGTAATTATCCAATGCGGTGTGTCCGTACGCTGTGATCTGCAAGGTAAAGAATGAAATAGATGGGGATCAATACAGCGCCCCGTTATCTGAGGTTAAGGCACATTCATTATTAATAATGAGCAGGAGAAACAAGTCTTTTTTTAATGCCCCGGGTGAAAAAATAATCTTGACACTCAGTAACTGTTTGTGTCACCTTTTAGCAGCAATGACTCCAACCAACCACTTCCTGTAGTTGTTGACCAACCAACCACTTCCTGTAGTTGTTGACCAACCAACCACTTCCTGTAGTTGTTGACCAACCAACCACTTCCTGTAGCTGTTGACCAACCAACCACTTCCTGTAGCTGTTGACCAACCAACCACTTCCTGTAGCTGTTGACCAACCAACCACTTCCTGTAGCTGTTGACCAACCAACCACTTCCTGTAGCTGTTGACCAACCAACCACTTCCTGTAGCTGTTGACCAACCAACCACTTCCTGTAGCTGTTGACCAACCAACCACTTACTGTAGCTGTTGACCAACCAACCACTTCCTGTAGTTGTTGACCAACCAACCACTTCCTGTAGCTGTTGACCAACCAACCACTTCCTGTAGCTGTTGACCAACCAACCACTTCCTGTAGCTGTTGACCAGTCTCCCACTTCCTGTAGCTGTTGACCAGTCTCCCACTTCCTGTAGTTGTTGACCAGTCTCTCACGTCGCTGTGGAGGAATTGTGAAATGTAACTGTTAATTTCAGGTCCTGCTACGTCGTCTGTGTCGAGGGACTGGTCTTTACCTCGGCCTTTCTAACACGTTGACATTGTGTTGATTTTTCAACCATTCTGATGGTGAGACTCTGGCTTGTGTGATTGTTTTTAATCGTCTCGCTGCACGACTCAGCTTGGGCTTCAGCTCACCGACGGATGGGTCTGACGTCGTCTCTGATACAGAACAGAATTCATGGCTCCTTCGTTTAAGGCGACTGGTCGTCCTGAGGCAGCAGAGCCTCGCCCTAAACCATCACACTACCATCACACCACCACCACACCACTACCATCACTCCTCCACCATCACACTACCATCACACTACCACTACCACACCACTACCATCACACCACTACCACACCACTACCACACCACTACCATCACACCACTACCATCACTCCTCCACCATCACACTACCATCACACTACCACTACCACACCACTACCATCACACCACTACCACACCACTACCACACCACTACCATCACACCACTACCATCACACCACTACCATCACACAACTACCATCACACTACCATCACACCACTACCATCACACTACCATCACACCACTACCATCACACCACTACCATCACACTACCATCACACCACTACCATCACACTACCATCACACCACTACCATCACACTACCATCACACCACTACCATCACACTACCATCACACCACTACCATCACACTACCACCACACCACTACCATCACACTACCATCACTCCTCCACCATCACACTACCATCACACCACTACATCACACTACCATCACACCACTACCATCACACTACCATCACACCACTACCATCACACTACCATCACACCACTACCATCACACTACCATCACACCACTACCATCACACTACTATCACACCACTACCATCACACTACCATCACACCACTACCATCACACTACCACCACACCACTACCATCACACTACCATCACTCCTCCACCATCACACTACCATCACACCACTACCATCACACTACCATCACACCACTACCATCACACTACCATCACACCACTACCATCACACCACCATCATCACACCACTACCATCACACCACCACCATCACACCACTACCATCACACCACCACTACCATCACACCACTATCATCACACCAATACCATCACACCACCACCATCACACCACCACCATCACACCACTACCATCACACCACTACCATCACACCACCACCATCACACCACTACCATACCACCACCATCCCACCACCATCACTCCACTACCATCACACCACCACCATCACTCCACTACCATCACTCCACTACCATCACTCCACTACCATCACTACACTACCATCACTACACTACCATCACACCACCATCAACACCACCACCATCACTCCACTACCATCACTCCACTACCATCACACCACTACCATCACACCACTACCATCACACCACTACCATCACACCATCACCACTACCATCACACCACCACCATCACACCACTACCATCACACCATCACTCCACTACCATCACTCCACTACCATCACTCCACTACCATCACACCACTACCATCACACCACCATCATCACACCACTACCATCACACCACCATCATCACACCACTACCATCACACCACTACCATCACTCCACCATCACACCACTACCATCACACCACCACCATCACACCACTACCATCACACAACTACCATCACACCACTACCATCACACCACCACTACCATCACATTACCACCATCACACCACTACCATCACACCACCACCACCACACCACCACCATCACTCCACTACCATCACACCACCACCATCACACCACTACCATCACACCATCACTCCACTACCATCACTCCACTACCATCACACCACTACCATCACACCACTACCATCACTCCACCATCACACCACCACCATCACACCACCACCATCACACCACCACCATCACACCACCACCATCACACCACCACCATCACACCACCACCATCACACCACCACCATCACACCACCACCATCACACCACCACCACCACACCACTACCATCACACCACTACCATCACACCACCATCATCACACCACCACCATCACACCACTACCATCACACCACCATCATCACACCACTACCATCACACCACTACCATCACACCACCATCATCACACCACCACCATCACACCACCACCATCACACCACTACCATCACACCACTACCATCACTCCACTACCATCACTCCACTACCATCACTACACTACCATCACACCACCACCACCATCACACAACCACCATCACTCCACCATCATCACTCCACCATCATCACACCACTACCATCACACCACTACCATCACACCACCATCATCACACCACTACCATCACACCATCACCATCACACCACTACCATCACACCACCACCTTGCTGACCGTTGGGTACGAGGTCCTTACTGTGGAATACAGCTTTAACCTTTAACCCCAGACCACCTCTTCCTGTACAGTACCAGTCTGACCTGTTTAACCTTTAACCCCAGACCTCCTCTTCCTGTACAGTACCAGTCTGACCTGTTTAACCTTTAACCCCAGACCTCCTCTTCCTGTACAGTACCAGTCTGACCTGTTTAACCTTTAACCCCAGACCTCCTCTTCCTGTACAGCACCAGTCTGACCTGTTTAACCTTTAACCCCAGACCTCCTCTTCCTGTACAGCACCAGTCTGACCTGTTTAACCTTTAACCCCAGACCTCCTCTTCCTGTACAGCACCAGTCTGACCTGTTTAACCTTTAACCCCAGACCTCCTCTTCCTGTACAGCACCAGTCTGACCTGTTTAACCTTTAACCCCAGACCTCCTCTTCCTGTACAGCACCAGTCTGACCTGTTTAACCTTTAACCCCAGACCTCCTCTTCCTGTACAGCACCAGTCTGACCTGTTTAACCTTTAACCCCAGACCTCCTCTTCCTGTACAGCACCAGTCTGACCTGTTTAACCTTTAACCCCAGACCTCCTCTTCCTGTACAGCACCAGTCTGACCTGTTTAACCTTTAACCCCAGACCTCCTCTTCCTGTACAGCACCAGTCTGACCTGTTTAACCTTTAACCCCAGACCTCCTCTTCCTGTACAGTACCAGTCTGACCTGTTTAACCTTTAACTCTTCCTGTACAGCACCTCGGGTCTTCTGATGTGGCTTTTCTACTGAGACGAGAGGACAGACAGAATCACAGAGAGAGCGAGAGTGAGGGAGTGAGGGAGAGAGAGTGAGGGAGAGAGAGTGAGGGAGAGTGAGGGAGGGAGAGTGAGGGAAGGAGAGTGAGGGAAGGAGAGTGAGGGAGAGAGAGTGAGGGAGAGAGAGTGAGGGAGAGAGAGAGTGAGAGACTTGTCAGGGAACTGGGACAGACGGAGGGAGGAATGATCTCACTATTGAAAGGGATTTTCCCCCTTCCACAACTCTGTCTTTCCCTGAAGTGTTTCAATGACATCATCTGCTGTTAACGCCTGATGACTTTCTAACTGTGTGTGTGTGTGTGTGTGTGTGTGTGATAATACTGCCCTGCTCTAAATGTGTGGTTCTCACCGATCTGTGTCTGTTATCTAATCTCTCTCCTTTTTCGCTCTCTTCCTCTCCTCCTCTCTGTCCTCTCCTCCTCTCTCTCTACTCTTCTTCTCTCTCCTTTCCCTCTCTTCTCTCCCCTCCTCCTCCCCTCTTGTCTCCCTCCCTCTCCCCTCTTCTCTCCTCCTCCCCTCTTGTCTCCCTCCCTCCCTCTCCCCTCTTCTCTCCCCCTCCCCTCTTGTCTCCCTCCAGGTGTGGGACATAGTGGGGACAGAGTTGAAGCTGAAGAAGGAGTTAACAGGACTGAACCACTGGGTTCGTGCTCTGGTGGCCTCTCAGAACCACCTCTACAGTGGATCATACCAGACCATCAAGGTAGGAGGACAGGAAGTGTGTGTGTGTGTGTGTCATCATAGTTAAAGCATGGGGATGTGTGGTTGTACTTGGCTACGTTACTAAATATAGAAACACAGGAACTCGGTGTGATTGTTCTCCTCTGCTGCCTCACTGTTCTGGGTGGAGGGAGAGAGAGAGAGAGAGAGAGAGAGAGACAGAGACAGAGGGAGGGAGGGTGTGACTGTTCTCCTCTGCTGCCTCACTGTTCTGGGTGGAGGGAGAGAGGGGGAGAGAGAGGGGGAGAGGGGGAGAGAGGGAGAGAGAGGGACGTAGGGTGTGACTGTGACTGTTCTCCTCTGGTGCCTCACTGTTCTGGGTGGAGGGAGAGACTCTAATGAAGACTCAGGGGAGGGAGAGAGACAGATGGGTGGAAACAAGAGAGAGGGAGACAGAGGAGAGGAAGATGGAGGTGTTGTGTTTATGAGGGACACGTTGTGAAGTCTGTCTGTCTGTAAAACAAGTGTGGAGGCCAGACAATACTGGCAACATTCTCTCACATCTTTCTTTGTCCCTCTTCTTCTCTCTCTTCTCCTCTCTCTTCTCCATCCCTCTCTTCTCTCTCTTCTCCTCTCTTCTCTTCCTCTCTTCTTTTCCTCTCTTCTCCTCTCTTCTCCATCCCTCTCTTCTCTCTCTTCTCCTCTCTTCTCTTCCTCTCTTCTCCATCCCTCTCTTCTCCATCCCTCTCTTCTCTCTCTCCTCCTCTCTTCTCTTCCTCTCTTCTCCATCCCTCTCTTCTCCATCCCTCTCTTGCTCTCACACCTCTGTCCCTCCCCCCCTTTCTCTCCTTTCCCCATCTCTCCACCACATCATGGCATGTTTTGGAGGAGCTCTCTGATTGGTGGAGCATGTGAACATTCCACCATTGCTATGGGGATGGAAGTTGATGACTTGCAGCTGTGGTTTCTGTCTTTCTACAGCTGATAAGAGAATCTGTCTGTCTATTTATTTGTGTTCTCTGGCTTCAGTACAGTGAATAACAATTCTAGACTTAATAAAACTGTCCTCTCTCCTCCCCCTACCTCCTCTCTCCTCTCTCCTCCCCCTACCTCCTCTCTCCTCTCTCCTCCCCCTACCTCCTCTCTCCTCTCTCCTCCCCCTACCTCCTCTCTCCTCTCTCCTCCCCCTACCTCCTCTCTCCTCTCTCCTCCCCCTACCTCCTCTCTCCTCTCTCCTCCCCCTACCTCCTCTCTCCTCTCTCCTCCCCCTACCTCCTCTCTCCTCTCTCCTCCCCCTACCACCTCTCTCCTCTCTCCTCCCCCTACCTCCTCTCTCCTCTCTCCTCCCCCTACCTCCTCTCTCCTCCCCCTACCTCCTCTCTCCTCCCCCTACTCTCCTCTCTCCTCCCCCTACTCTCCTCTCTCCTCCCCGTACCTCCTCTCTCCTCTCTCCTCTCTCCTCCCCCTACACCCCTCTCTCCTCCCCCTACCCTCCTCTCTCCTCCCCCTACCCTCCTCTCTCCTCCCCCTACCCTCCTCTCTCCTCCCCCTCCTCTCTCCTCCCTCTCCTCTCCCCTCTCTCCTCCCCCTCCTCTCTCCTCCCCCTACCCTCCTCTCTCCTACCCTCCTCTCTCCTCTCCCTACCCTCCTCTCTCCTCCCCCTCCCCCCTCTCTCCTCCCCCTCCCCCCTCTCCTACCCTCCTCTCTCCTCACCCTACCCTCCTCTCTCCTCCCCCAACCCTCCTCTCTCCTCCCCCAACTCTCCTCTCTCCTCCCCCTACCTCCTCTCTCCTCCCCCTACCTCCTCTCTCCTCCCCCTACCTCCTCTCTCCTCCCCCTACTCTCCTCTCTCCTCCCCCTACTCTCCTCTCTCCTCCCCGTACCTCCTCTCTCCTCTCTCCTCTCTCCTCCCCCTACACCCCTCTCTCCTCCCCCTACCCTCCTCTCTCCTCCCCCTACCCTCCTCTCTCCTCCCCCTACCCTCCTCTCTCCTCCCCCTACCCTCCTCTCTCCTCCCCCTCCTCTCTCCTCCCTCTCCTCTCCTCTCCTCTCCCCTCTCTCCTCCCCCTACCCTCCTCTCTCCTCCCCCTACCCTCCTCTCTCCTACCCTCCTCTCTCTTTTCTCCTCCCCAACCATCCTCTCTCCTACCATCCTCTCTCCTCCCCCTACCCTCCTCTCTCCTCCCCCTCCCCCCTCCCCTACCCTCCTCTCTCCTCCCCCTACCCTCCTCTCTCCTCCCCCAACCCTCCTCTCTCCTCCCCCAACCCTCCTCTCTCCTCCCCCAATCCTCCTCTCTCCTACCCTCCTCTCTCCTACCCTCCTCTCTCCTCCCTCTCCTCCCCTCCCACCTCCTCCCCCCTTCTCTCTCCTCCCTCTCCCCCTCCTCTCTCCTCCCTCTCCCCCTCTCCTCTCCCCGGTCATCAGATCTGGGACATCCGTTCCCTGGACTGTGTTCATGTCCTCCAGACCAGTGGGGGCAGTGTCTATTCCATCGCTGTCACCAACCATCACATCGTCTGTGGCACCTACGAGAACCTTATACACGTAAGACACGCACGCACGCACGCACGCACGCACACACACAGAGATACATATATCCTCAAGGGGACATGATTTATGCCATCCTCAAGGGGACATGATTTATGCCGTCCTCAAGGGGACATGATTTATGCCGTCCTCAAGGGGACATGATTTATGCCGTCCTGAAGGGGACATGGTTTATACCGTCTTCATGGGGACATGGTTTATACCGTCTTCATGGGGACATGATTTATACCGTCTTCATGGGGACATGATTTATACCGTCTTCATGGGGACATGATTTATACCGTCTTCATGGGGACATGATTTATACCGTCTTCATGGGGACATGATTTATACCGTCTTCATGGGGACATGATTTATACCGTCTTCATGGGGACATGATTTATACCGTCTTCATGGGGACATGATTTATACCGTCTTCATGGGGACATGATTTATACCGTCTTCATGGGGACATGATTTATACCGTCTTCAAGGGGACATGATTTAGACCGTCTTCAAGGGGACATGATTTAGACCGTCCTCTAGGGGACATGATTTAGACCGTCCTCAAAGGGACATGATTTATAACGTCCTCAAGGGGACATGATTTAGACCGTCCTCAAGGGGACATGATTTAGACCGTCCTCAAGGGGACATGATTTAGACCGTCCTCAAGGGGACATGATTTAGGCCGTCCTCAAGGGGACATGATTTAGCATCGGTTTGGACATGAGGCTGTAGCCAATACCCAGGTCAGCATCGGGTTGGACATGAGGCTGTCAGCATCGGGTTGGACATGAGGCTGTCAGCATCGGGTTGGACATGAGGCTGTAGCCAATACCCAGGTCAGCATCGGGTTGGACATGAGGCTGTCAGCATCGGGTTGGACATGAGGCTGTCAGCATCGGGTTGGACATGAGGCTGTCAGCATCGGGTTGGACATGAGGCTGTCAGCATCGGGTTGGACATGAGGCTGTCAGCATCGGGTTGGACATGAGGCTGTCAGCATCGGGTTGGACATGAGGCTGTCAGCATCGGGTTGGACATGAGGCTGTCAGCATCGGGTTGGACATGAGGCTGTCAGCATCGGGTTGGACATGGGGCTGTCAGCATCGGGTTGGACATGGGGCTGTCAGCATCGGGTTGGACATGGGGCTGTCAGCATCTGGTTGGACATGGGGCTGTCAGCATCGGGTTGGACATGGGGCTGTCAGCATCGGGTTGGACATGGGGCTGTCAGCATCGGGTTGGACATGGGGCTGTCAGCATCGGGTTGGACATGGGGCTGTCAGCATCTGGTTGGACATGGGGCTGTCAGCATCGGGTTGGACATGGGGCTGTCAGCATCGGGTTGGACATGGGGCTGTCAGCATCGGGTTGGACATGGGGCTGTCAGCATCTGGTTGGACATGGGGCTGTCAGCATCGGGTTGGACATGAGGCTGTCAGCATCGGGTTGGACATGGGGCTGTCAGCATCGGGTTGGACATGGGGCTGTAGCCATTATCCAGATCAGCATTGGGTTGGACATGAGGCTGTCAGCATCGGGTTGGACATGAGGCTGTCAGCATCGGGTTGGACATGAGGCTGTAGCCAATCCCAGGTCAGCATCGGGTTGGACATGAGGCTGTCAGCATCGGGTTGGACATGAGGCTGTAGCCATTACCCAGATCAGCATCGGGTTGGACATGAGGCTGTAGCCATTACCCAGATCAGCATCGGGTTGGACATGAGGCTGTAGCCAATACCCAGATCAGCATCGGGTTGGACATGAGGCTGTAGCCAATACCCAGATCAGCATCGGGTTGGACATGAGGCTGTAGCCAATACCCAGATCAGCATCGGTTTGGACATGAGGCTGTAGCCATTACCCAGATCAGCATCGGGTTGGACATGAGGCTGTAGCCATTACCCAGATCAGCATCGGGTTGGACATGAGGCTGTAGCCATTACCCAGATCAGCATCGGGTTGGACATGAGGCTGTAGCCATTACCCAGATCAGCATCGGGTTGGACATGAGGCTGTAGCCATTACCCAGATCAGCATCGGGTTGGACATGAGGCTGTAGCCAATACCCAGATCAGCATCGGGTTGGACATGAGGCTGTAGCCAATACCCAGATCAGCATCGGGTTGGACATGAGGCTGTAGCCATTACCCAGATCAGCATCGGGTTGGACATGAGGCTGTAGCCAATACCCAGATCAGCATGGGGTTGGACATGAGGCTGTAGCCAATACCCATATCAGCATCGGGTTGGACATGAGGCTGTTGGCCTCTCTGATCCAATTCTGATCGCAGTAATTGTTTTTGATATTGTGATATTTATGTGATTTAAAAAAAATAATAATAATGTACTTGGCCAACTTTCTGTCCTGGACAGTAGGGGGCAGTGTTTTTAATGTGGATCCCTGATGTGTTCTCTAGGTCTGGGATATAGAGTCTCAGGTCCGGACCCTAACGGGTCATGTGGGGGACAGTGTTTTTAATGTGCATCCCTGATGTGTTCTCTAGGTCTGGGATATAGAGTCTCAGGTCCGTACCCTAACGGGTCATGTGGGGGACAGTGTTTTTAATGTGGATCCCTGATGTGTTCTCTAGGTCTGGGATATAGAGTCTCAGGTCTGGACCCTAACGGGTCATGTTGGGGACAGTGTTTTTAATGTGGATCCCTGATGTGTTCTCTAGGTCTGGGATATAGAGTCCAAGGAGCAGGTGCGGACCCTAACGGGTCATGTGGGGACAGTGTACGCTCTAGCAGTCATCTCTACACCAGACCAGACCAAGGTGTTCAGCGCCTCCTATGACCGCTCACTCAGGGTAAGTCTGTCTCTCTTACCGTCTGTCTCTCTGACCGTCTGTCTCTCTTACCGTCTGTCTCTCTTACCGTCTGTCTCTCTGACCGTCTGTCTCTCTGACCGTCTGTCTCTCTGACCGTCTGTCTCTCTTTACCGTCTGTCTCTCTTACCGCCTGTCTCTCTGACCGTCCTGTCTCTCTGACCGTCCTGTCTCTCTGACCGTCCTGTCTCTCTGACCGTCCTGTCTCTCTGACCGCCTGTCTCTCTGACCGCCTGTCTCTCTGACCGCCTGTCTCTCTTACCGCCTGTCTCTCTTACCGCCTGTCTCTCTTACCGTCCTGTCTCTCTGACCGTCCTGTCTCTCTGACCGCCTGTCTCTCTGACCGCCTGGTCTCTCTGACCGTCCTGTCTCTCTGACCGCCTGTCTCTCTGACCGCCTGTCTCTCTGACCGCCTGTCTCTCTTACCGCCTGTCTCTCTTACCGCCTGTCTCTCTTACCGCCTGTCTCTCTGACCGCCCTGTCTCTCTGACCGCCCTGTCTCTCTGACCGCCCTGTCTCTCTGACCGTCCTGTCTCTCTTACCGTCCTGTCTCTCTTACCGTCTGTCTCTCTTACCGTCTGTCTCTTTTACCGTCTGTCTCTCTTAGCGTCCTGTCTCTTTTACCGTCTGTCTCTCTTAGCGTCCTGTCTCTCTTAGCGTCCTGTCTCTCTGACCGTCTGTCTCTCTGACCAACTGTCTCTCTTTAGCGTCTGTCTCTCTGACCGTCTGTCTCTCTTATCGTCTGACCACCTGTCTGACCACCATCTATCTGACCTGTCTGTCTGACCATCTATCTGACCTGTCTGTCTGACCATCTATCTGACCTGTCTGTCTGACCATCTATCTGACCTGTCTGTCTGACCATCTATCTGACCTGTCTGTCTGACCATCTAGCTGACCGTCTGTCTGACCACCATCTATCTGACCTGTCTGTCCACCATCTATTTGACCTGTCTGATCATCTATCTGACCTGTCTGTCTGGCCATCTATCTGACCTGTCTGTCTGACCATCTATCTGACCTGTCTGTCTGACCATCTATCTGACCTGTCTGTCTGACCATCTATCTGACCTGTCTGTCCACCATCTATCTGACCTGTCTGTCCACCATCTATCTGACCTGTTTGTCCACTTCCTATCTGACCTGTCTGACCACCTGTCTGACCACCTGTCTGACCACCTGTCTGACCACCTGTCTGACCACCTGTCTGACCTGTCTGATCATCTATCTGACCTGTCTGTCCACCATCTATCTGACTTGTCTGTCTGACCATCTATCTGACCTGTCTGTCTGACCATCTATCTGACCTGTCTGTCCACTTCCTATCTGACCTGTCTGACCATCTATCTGACCTGTCTGACCACCTGTCTGACCACCTGTCTGACCACCTGTCTGACCACCTCTGACCTGTCCACCATCTATCTGACCTGTCTGTCCACCATCTATCTGACCTGTCTGTCCACCATCTATCTGAACTGTCTGTCCACTTCCTGTCTGACCTGTCTGTCCACTTCCTGTCTGACCTGTCTGTCCACTTCCTGTCTGACCTGTCTGACCACCATCTATCTGACCTGTCTGTCCACCATCTATCTGACCTGTCTGTCCACCATCTATCTGACCTGTCTGTCCACCATCTATCTGACCTGTCTGTCCACTTCCTGTCTGACCATCTAGCTGACCATCTAGCTGACCGTCTGTCTGACCACCATCTATCTGACCTGTCTGTCCACTTCCTGTCTGACCTGTCTGACCATCTATCTGACCTGTCTGACCACCATCTATCTGACCTGTCTGACCACCATCTATCTGACCTGTCTGTCCACATCTATCTGACCTGTCTGTCCACTTCCTGTCTGACCTGTCTGACCATCTATCTGACCTGTCTGTCCACCATCTATCTGACCTGTCTGTCCACCTGTCTGTCCACTTCCTATCTGACCTGTCTGACCATCTATCTGACCTGTCTGTCCACCATCTATCTGACTTGTCTGTCTGACCATCTATCTGACCTGTCTGTCCACTTCCTATCTGACCTGTCTGACCATCTATCTGACCTGTCTGACCACCTGTCTGACCACCTGTCTGACCACCTGTCTGACCACCTGTCTGACCACCTCTGACCTGTCCACCATCTATCTGACCTGTCTGTCCACCATCTATCTGACCTGTCTGTCCACCATCTATCTGAACTGTCTGTCCACTTCCTGTCTGACCTGTCTGTCCACTTCCTGTCTGACCTGTCTGTCCACTTCCTGTCTGACCTGTCTGACCACCATCTATCTGACCTGTCTGTCCACCATCTATCTGACCTGTCTGTCCACCATCTATCTGACCTGTCTGTCCACCATCTATCTGACCTGTCTGTCCACCATCTATCTGACCTGTCTGTCCACTTCCTGTCTGACCATCTAGCTGACCATCTAGCTGACCGTCTGTCTGACCACCATCTATCTGACCTGTCTGTCCACTTCCTGTCTGACCTGTCTGACCATCTATCTGACCTGTCTGACCACCATCTATCTGACCTGTCTGACCACCATCTATCTGACCTGTCTGTCCACATCTATCTGACCTGTCTGTCCACTTCCTGTCTGACCTGTCTGACCATCTATCTGACCTGTCTGTCCACCATCTATCTGACCTGTCTGTCCACCTGTCTGTCCACTTCCTATCTGACCTGTCTGACCATCTATCTGACCTGTCTGCCCACCATCTATCTGACCTGGCTGACCACCTGTCTGTACACGTCCTATCTCACCTGTCTCACCATCTATCTGACCTGTCTGTCTGACCATCTAGCTGACCATCTAGCTGACCGTCTGTCTGACCACCATCTATCTGACCTGTCTGTCCACCATCTATTTGACCTGTCTGACCATCTATCTGACCTGTCTGTCTGACCATCTATCTGACCTGTCTGTCTGACCATCTATCTGACCTGTCTGTCCACCATCTATCTGACCTGTTTGTCCACTTCCTGTCTGACCACCTGTCTGACCACCTGTCTGACCACCTGTCTGACCTGTCTGATCATCTATCTGACCTGTCTGTCCACCATCTATCTGACCTGTCTGTCCACCATCTATCTGACCTGTCTGTCCACCATCTATCTGACTTGTCTGTCTGACCATCTATCTGACCTGTCTGTCTTACCATCTATCTGACCTGTCTGTCTGACCATCTATCTGACCTGTCTGTCCACTTCCTATCTGACCTGTCTGACCTGTCTGACCACCTGTCTGACCACCTGTCTGACCACCTCTGACCTGTCCACCATCTATCTGACCTGTCTGTCCACCATCTATCTGACCTGTCTGTCCACTTCCTGTCTGACCTGTCTGTCCACTTCCTGTCTGACCTGTCTGTCCACTTCCTGTCTGACCTGTCTGACCACCATTTATCTGACCTGTCTGTCCACCATCTATCTGACCTGTCTGTCCACCATCTATCTGACCTCTATGTCCACCATCTATCTGACCTGTCTGTCCACCATCTATCTGACCTGTCTGTCCACCATCTATCTGACTTGTCTGTCTGACCATCTATCTGACCTGTCTGTCTGACCATCTATCTGACCTGTCTGTCCACTTCCTATCTGACCTGTCTGACCATCTATCTGACCTGTCTGACCACCTGTCTGACCACCTGTCTGACCACCTGTCTGACCACCTCTGACCTGTCCACCATCTATCTGACCTGTCTGTCCACCATCTATCTGACCTGTCTGTCCACCATCTATCTGACCTGTCTGTCCACTTCCTGTCTGACCTGTCTGTCCACTTCCTGTCTGACCTGTCTGTCCACTTCCTGTCTGACCTGTCTGACCACCATCTATCTGACCTGTCTGTCCACCATCTATCTGACCTGTCTGTCCACCATCTATCTGACCTGTCTGTCCACCATCTATCTGACCTGTCTGTCCACCATCTATCTGACCTGTCTGTCCACTTCCTGTCTGACCATCTAGCTGACCATCTAGCTGACCGTCTGTCTGACCACCATCTATCTGACCTGTCTGTCCACTTCCTGTCTGACCTGTCTGACCATCTATCTGACCTGTCTGACCACCATCTATCTGACCTGTCTGACCACCATCTATCTGACCTGTCTGTCCACCATCTATCTGACCTGTCTGTCCACCATCTATCTGACCTGTCTGTCCACTTCCTGTCTGACCTGTCTGACCATCTAGCTGACCATCTAGCTGACCGTCTGTCTGACCACCATCTATCTGACCTGTCTGTCCACTTCCTGTCTGACCTGCCTGACCATCTATCTGACCTGTCTGACCACCATCTATCTGACCTGTCTGACCACCATCTATCTGACCTGTCTGTCCACATCTATCTGACCTGTCTGTCCACTTCCTGTCTGACCTGTCTGACCATCTATCTGACCTGTCTGTCCACCATCTATCTGACCTGTCTGTCCACCTGTCTGTCCACTTCCTATCTGACCTGTCTGACCATCTATCTGACCTGTCTGCCCACCATCTATCTGACCTGGCTGACCACCTGTCTGTACACTTCCTATCTGACCTGTCTCACCATCTATCTGACCTGTCTGTCTGACCATCTAGCTGACCATCTAGCTGACCGTCTGTCTGACCACCATCTATCTGACCTGTCTGTCCACCATCTATTTGACCTGTCTGACCATCTATCTGACCTGTCTTTCTGACCTATCTGACCTGTCTGTCTGACCATCTATCTGACCTGTCTGTCCACCATCTATCTGACCTGTTTGTCCACTTCCTGTCTGACCACCTGTCTGACCACCTGTCTGACCACCTGTCTGACCACCTGTCTGACCACCTGTCTGACCTGTCTGATCATCTATCTGACCTGTCTGTCCACCATCTATCTGACCTGTCTGTCCACCATCTATCTGACCTGTCTGTCCACCATCTATCTGACTTGTCTGTCTGACCATCTATCTGACCTGTCTGTCTGACCATCTATCTGACCTGTCTGTCCACTTCCTGTCTGACCTGTCTGACCTGTCTGACCACCTGTCTGACCACCTGTCTGACCACCTCTGACCTGTCCACCATCTATCTGACCTGTCTGTCCACCATCTATCTGACCTGTCTGTCCACCATCTATCTGACCTGTCTGTCCACCATCTATCTGACCTGTCTGTCCACTTCCTGTCTGACCTGTCTGTCCACTTCCTGTCTGTTCACTTCCTGTCTGACCTGTCTGACCACCATTTATCTGACCTGTCTGACCACCATTTATCTGACCTGTCTGTCCACCATCTATCTGACCTGTCTGTCCACCATCTATCTGACCTGTCTGTCCACCATCTATCTGACTTGTCTGTCCACCATCTATCTGACCTGTCTGTCCACCATCTATCTGACCTGTCTGTCCACTTCCTGTCTGACCTGTCTGTCCACTTCCTGTCTGACCTGTCTGTCCACTTCCTGTCTGACCTGTCTGTTCACTTCCTGTCTGACCTGTCTGACCACCATCTATCTGACCTGTCTGTCCACCATCTATCTGACCTGTCTGTCCACCATCTATCTGACCTGTCTGTCCACTTCCTGTCTGACCTGTCTGTCCACTTCCTGTCTGACCTGTCTGTCCACTTCCTGTCTGACCACCATCTATCTGACCTGTCTGTCCACCATCTATCTGACCTGTCTGTCCACCATCTATCTGACCTGTCTGTCCACCATCTATCTGACCTGTCTGTCCACTTCCTGTCTGACCTGTCTGACCATCTATCTAACCTGTCTGACCACCATCTATCTGACCTGTCTGACCATCTATCTGACCTGTCTGACCATCTATCTGACCTGTCTGACCACCATCTATCTGACCTGGCTGACCACCTGTCTGTCCACTTCCTATCTGACCTGTCTGACCATCTATCTGACCTGTCTGTCTGACCATCTAGCTGACCATCTAGCTGACCGTGTGTCTGACCACCATCTATCTGACCTGTCTGTCCACCATCTATTTGACCTGTCTGACCATCTATCTGACCTGTCTGACCACCATCTATCTGACCACCATCTATCTGACCTGTCTGTCCACTTCCTGTCTGACCTGTCTGTCCACTTCCTGTCTGACCTGTCTGTCCACTTCCTGTCTGACCACCATCTATCTGACCTGTCTGTCCACCATCTATCTGACCTGTCTGTCCACCATCTATCTGACCTGTCTGTCCACTTCCTGTCTGACCTGTCTGTCCACTTCCTGTCTGACCTGTCTGTCCACTTCCTGTCTGACCACCATCTATCTGACCTGTCTGTCCACCATCTATCTGACCTGTCTGTCCACCATCTATCTGACCTGTCTGTCCACTTCCTGTCTGACCTGTCTGACCACCATCTATCTGACCTGTCTGACCATCTAGCTAACCATCTAGCTGACCGTCTGTCTGACCGTCTGTCTGACCACCATCTATCTGACCTGTCTGTCCACTTCCTGTCTGACCTGTCTGACCATCTATCTAACCTGTCTGACCACCATCTATCTGACCTGTCTGACCACCATCTATCTGACCTGGCTGACCACCTGTCTGTCCACTTCCTATCTGACCTGTCTGACCATCTATCTGACCTGTCTGTCTGACCATCTAGCTGACCATCTAGCTGACCGTGTGTCTGACCACCATCTATCTGACCTGTCTGTCCACCATCTATTTGACCTGTCTGACCATCTATCTGACCTGTCTGACCACCATCTATCTGACCACCATCTATCTGACCTGTCTGTCCACCATCTATCTGACCTGTCTGACCATCTATCTGACCATCTAGCTGACCGTCTGTCTGACCACCATCTATTCTGCCTGTCTGTCCACCATCTATCTGGCCTATGTCGGTGTTTCCTTTATTTTGGCAGTTACCTGGTGGCCCAACCCCTTATTAAGACACTATGTTGGTGTTTCCTTTATTTTGGCAGTTACCTGGTGGCCCAACCCCTTATTAAGACACTATGTTGGTGTTTCCTTTATTCTGGCAGTTACCTGGTGGCCCAACCCCTTATTAAGACACTATGTCGGTGTTTCCTTTATTTTGGCAGTTACCTGGTGGCCCAACCCCTTATTAAGACACTATGTTGGTGTTTCCTTTATTCTGGCAGTTACCTGTAATAATCAACTGTGTGTGTGTTTTTTAAAGTAACCCAGCTTGTGTTTGTCAACAGGTGTGGAGCATGGACAACATGATCTGTACCCAGACCCTCCTCAGACACCAGGGGAGTGTAACCGCCCTGGCCGTCAGCAGGGGGCGCCTGTTCTCTGGAGCTGTGGACAGCACCGTCAAGGTACCCTCTACAGTCTATCAGTTAACCAACCCTCTACAGTCTCTCAGTTAACCAACCCTCTACAGTCTATCAGTTAACCAACCCTCTACAGTCTATCAGTTAACCAACCCTCTACAGTCTCTCAGTTAACCAACCCTCTACAGTCTATCAGTTAACCCTCTACAGTCTATCAGTTATAACCCTCTACAGTCTATCAGTTAACCCTCTACAGTCTCTCAGTTAACCAACCCTCTACAGTCTATCAGTTAACCCTCTACAGTCTCTCAGTTAACCAACCCTCTACAGTCTATCAGTTAACCAACCCTCTACAGTCTATCAGTTAACCAACCCTCTACAGTCTATCAGTTAACCAACCCTCTACAGTCTATCAGTTAACCCTCTACAGTCTATCAGTTAACCAACCCTCTACAGTCTATCAGTTAACCCTCTACAGTCTATCAGTTAACCAACCCTCTACAGTCTATCAGTTAACCAACCCTCTACAGTCTCTCAGTTAACCAACCCTCTACAGTCTATCAGTTAACCAACCCTGTACAGTCTATCAGTTAACCAACCCTCTACAGTCTATCAGTTAACCCCCTACAGTCTATCAGTTAACCAACCCTGTACAGTCTATCAGTTAACCAACCCTCTACAGTCTATCAGTTAACCCCCTACAGTCTATCAGTTAACCAACCCTGTACAGTCTATCAGTTATAACCCTCTACAGTCTATCAGTTATAACCCTCTACAGTCTCTCAGTTAACCAACCCTCTACAGTCTCTCAGTTATAACCCTCTACAGTCTATCAGTTAACCCTCTACAGTCTATCAGTTATAACCCTCTACAGTCTCTCAGTTAACCAACCCTCTACAGTCTATCAGTTAACCAACCCTCTACAGTCTATCAGTTAACCAACCCTGTACAGTCTATCAGTTATAACCCTCTACAGTCTATCAGTTAACCCTCTACAGTCTATCAGTTAACCCTCTACAGTCTATCAGTTATAACCCTCTACAGTCTATCAGTTATAACCCTCTACAGTCTCTCAGTTAACCAACCCTCTACAGTCTCTCAGTTAACCAACCCTCTACAGTCTCTCAGTTAACCAACCCTCTACAGTCTATCAGTTAACCAACCCTCTACAGTCTATCAGTTAACCAACCCTCTACAGTCTATCAGTTAACCAACCCTCTACAGTCTATCAGTTATAACCCTCTACAGTCTATCAGTTATAACCCTCTACAGTCTATCAGTTAACCAACCCTCTACAGTCTATCAGTTAACCAACCCTCTACAGTCTATCAGTTAACCAACCCTCTACAGTCTATCAGTTATAACCCTCTACAGTCTATCAGTTATAACCCTCTACAGTCTATCAGTTAACCAACCCTCTACAGTCTATCAGTTAACCAACCCTCTACAGTCTATCAGTTAACCAACCCTCTACAGTCTATCAGTTAACCAACCCTGTACAGTCTATCAGTTATAACCCTCTACAGTCTATCAGTTAACCAACCCTCTACAGTCTATCAGTTAACCAACCCTCTACAGTCTATCAGTTAACCAACCCTCTACAGTCTATCAGTTATAACCCTCTACAGTCTATCAGTTAACCAACCCTCTACAGTCTATCAGTTAACCAACCCTCTACAGTCTATCAGTTATAACCCTCTACAGTCTATCAGTTATAACCCTCTACAGTCTATCAGTTAACCAACCCTCTACAGTCTATCAGTTATAACCCTCTACAGTCTATCAGTTATAACCCTCTACAGTCTATCAGTTAACCAACCCTCTACAGTCTATCAGTTATAACCCTCTACAGTCTATCAGTTATAACCCTCTACAGTCTATCAGTTAACCAACCCTCTACAGTCTATCAGTTAACCCTCTACAGTCTATCAGTTAACCAACCCTCTACTAAAGATAACATATGGTATACTTGTTGTGTTTTAAGAAGGTCATTCAGTGGTTTGTTTGATTTCGAATTTTTAAGGTATAAAAACAGTTTTTAAATTATGTGATGAAACATTGAATTTAGCATTACTGCTATTAGCCCGTACGAAAGCATTTTAAATAATATTTCACTACATGGAACAACGGCTGGTCCCAAAATAAATGGAAAGGAAGTTCAGCATCGTTCACACCCTCTTCAGCTTTTAGCCACGCCCATTCAGCATCGTTCACACCCTCTTCAGCTTTTAGCCACGCCCGTTCAGCATCGTTCACACCCTCTTCAGCTTTTAGCCACGCCCATTCGGCATCGTTCACACCCTCTTTAAGCCTTTAGCCACGCTCATTCAGCATCGTTCACACCCTCTTCAGCTTTAGCCACGCCCATTCAGCATCGTTCACACCCTCTTCAGCTTTAGCCACGCCCATTCAGCATCGTTCACACCCTCTTCAGCTTTTAGCCACGCCCGTTCAGCATCGTTCACACCCTCTTCAGCTTTTAGCCACGCCCGTTCAGCATCGTTCACACCCTCTTCAGCTTTTAGCCACGCCCATTCAGCATCGTTCACACCCTCTTCAGCTTTTAGCCACGCCCGTTCAGCATCGTTCACACCCTCTTCAGCTTTTAGCCACGCCCATTCAGCATCGTTCACACCCTCTTTAAGCCTTTAGCCACGCCCATTCAGCATTGTTCACACCCTCTTTAATCCTTTAGCCACGCCCATTCAGCATCGTTCACACCCTCTTTAGCTTTAGCCCCGCCCATTCAGCATCGTTCACACCCTCTTCAGTTTTTAGCCCCTCCCATTCAGCATCGTTCACACCCTCTTCAGCTTTTAGCCCCGCCCATCTCATTTCTCTCTCGGAGCGCACACCTGACGCTCTGGCCAATGATTTGTTTACCTCGGAATAACATGAAAACAGCCAAACCAGCCCTGCTGACAACAATTTCATTTTGCTTTTTGGCCAACGTTTACTTACACCAGCCATACTTTAGCTTAAGACATGCTAGCTAGCTAGCTAGGTAAACAGTGTTTTAAGATCACAAACGTCAGCTAACGTTTGCTAATGAGCCAGCCAGCTAACGTTAGCTAGTTAAACAACAATGAACAAAGTGCCAACAATGTCAATGTCTCTCTGTCTCTGTCTCTGTCTCTCTGTCTCTCTGTCTCTGTCTCTCTCTCTCTCTGTCTCTCTCTCTGTCTCTGTCTCTCTCTCTCTCTCTCTCTCTGTCTTTCTGTGTCTCTAGGTGTGGACATGTTAGAGGATGCTGATTGGTTTGAGAGGTTGCTGTCGAGGAGAGCAGCTGTATGTTCCCACCTCAGTGGACCACCCTGTGTCAAACGGACCATATGAACTCTGACACACACACACACACACACACACTGATTGGTTCATCATCCTTCAAGATCATGACTGTTTTTAATATCTCTACTATATGAACTTTAACCCCGTGGGCGGGGTCTGAAGTGATCACGACCTTTGTGTCCTTAGCCCAGTGCATTATGGGTGGAGCTGCCATACCTTAGCTCTGCCCACTGACGACACCAGCCCTCCCCTGATTGGGACAATGCCAGAACTGTGTACTGAAGACTTGTTAGCTCCCCAAGTTAATGCCTTGGCTTCAGTTCAGTCTGACCCGGGGGACTGGACCGGTACTGACCCGGTGGACTGGACCGGTACTGACCCGGTGGACTGGACCGGTACTGACCCGGTGGACTGGACCGGTACTGACCCGGGGGGACTGGACCGGTACTGACCCGGTGGACTGGACCGGTACTGACTGGACCGTTACTGACCTGGGGGACTGGACCGGTACTGACCCGGGGGACTGGACTGGTACTGACCCGGGGGGACTGGACCGGTACTGACCCGGGGGACTGGACCGGTACTGACCCGGGGGACTGGACCGGTACTGACCCGGGGGGACTGGACCGGTACTGACCCGGGGGACTGGGCCGGTACTGACCCGGGGGACTGGACCGTTACTGACCCCGGGGGACTGGACCGTTACTGACCCGGGGGGACTGGACCGTTACTGACCCAGGGGGACTGGACCGTTACTGACCCGGGGGGACTGGACCGTTACTGACCCGGGGGGACTGGACCGTTACTGACCCGGGGGGACTGGACCGGTACTGACCCGGGGGGACTGGACCCGTACTGACCCGGGGGGACTGGACCCGTACTGACCCGGGGGGACTGGACCCGTACTGACCCGGGGGGACTGGACCGGTACTGACCCGGGGGGACTGGACCGGTACTGACCCGGGGGGACTGGACCGGTACTGGACCGGTACTGACCCGGGGGGACTGGACCGGTACTGACCCGGGGGGACTGGACCGGTACTGACCCGGGGGGACTGGACCGGTACTGACCCGGGGGGACTGGACCGGTACTGACCCGGGGGGACTGGAAGCATATGGAACGGGGAGGGGCCTGCCTGAAGTTGTCAAATAGAAACTCTTGTTTTACGTCAGTGTTTTAGAATGGACAGTGATGGGCTCTGCTAGCAACAACTAGGCTGTGTTCACCGCTACTCTGCAGCTCTGTGTTTAGTGCCATGATGATGAGGATGATGATGATGGTGGTGTTGATGATGATGATGCCATGTAGGCTGTGTTCAGGACCACTACCCAGCGAATGTGTCAACGGTTTGAAATGATCTGTACCATACTGAAATATGTCCGTCATTAAGAAGACTGTGTGAATGCGAGAGATGCCTCCATTACCCCTGTTTTCTCTTTGTCTCCTCTCTCCTCTGGTTCTCTCTCTGTCTCCTCCCTCCTCTGGTTCTCTCTCTGTCTCCTCCCTCCTCTGGTTCTCTCTCTGTCTCCTCCCTCCTCTGGTTCTCTCTCTGTCTCCTCCCTCCTCTGGTTCTCTCTCTGTCTCCTCCCTCCTCTGGTTCTCTCTCTGTCTCCTCCCTCCTCTGGTTCTCTCTCTGTCTCCTCCCTCCCCTGGTTCTCTCTCTGTCTCCTCCCTCCCCTGGTTCTCTCTCTGTCTCCTCCCTCCTCTGGTTCTCTCTCTGTCTCCTCCCTCCTCTGGTTCTCTCTCTGTCTCCTCCCTCCTCTGGTTCTCTCTCTGTCTCCTCCCTCCTCTGGTTCTCTCTCTGTCTCCTCCCTCCTCTGGTTCTCTCTCTGTCTCCTCCCTCCTCTGGTTCTCTCTCTGTCTCCTCCCTCCCCTGGTTCTCTCTCTGTCTCCTCCCTCCCCTGGTTCTCTCTCTGTCTCCTCCCTCCTCTGGTTCTCTCTCTGTCTCCTCCCTCCTCTGGTTTTCTCTCGGTCTCCTCCCTCCTCTGGTTCTCTCTCTGTCTCCTCCCTCCTCTGGTTCTCTCTCTGTCTCCTCCCTCCTCTGGTTCTCTCTCTGTCTCCTCCCTCCTCCCTCTTCTGGTTATCTCTCTGTCTCCTCCCTCCTCTGGTTCTCTCTCTGTCTCCTCCCTCCTCTGGTTCTCTCTCTGTCTCCTCCCTCCTCCCTCTTCTGGTTATCTCTCTGTCTCCTCCCTCCTCTGGTTCTCTCTCTGTCTCCTCCCTCCTCTGGTTCTCTCTCTGTCTCCTCCCTCCTCTGGTTCTCTCTCTGTCTCCTCCCTCCCCTGGTTCTCTCTCTGTCTCCTCCCTCCCCTGGTTCTCTCTCTGTCTCCTCCCTCCTCTGGTTCTCTCTCTGTCTCCTCCCTCCTCTGGTTCTCTCTCTGTCTCCTCCCTCCTCTGGTTTTCTCTCTGTCTCCTCCCTCCTCCCTCCTCTGGTTCTCTCTCTGTCTCCTCCCTCCTCTGGTTCTCTCTCTGTCTCCTCCCTCCTCTGGTTTTCTCTCGGTCTCCTCCCTCCTCTGGTTCTCTCTCTGTCTCCTCCCTCCTCTGGTTCTCTCTCTGTCTCCTCCCTCCTCTGGTTCTCTCTCTGTCTCCTCCCTCCTCTGGTTCTCTCTCTGTCTCCTCCCTCCACTGGTTCTCTCTCTGTCTCCTCCCTCCTCTGGTTCTCTCTCTCCCTCCTCTGGTTCTGTCTCCTCCCTCCTCTGGTTCTCTCTCTTTGTCTCCTCCCTCCTCTGGTTCTCTCTCTTTGTCTCCTCCCTCCTCTGGTTCGCTCTCTTTGTCTCCTCCCTCCTCTGGTTCTCTCTCTGTCTCCTCCCTCCTCTGGTTCTCTCTCTGTCTCCTCCCTCCTCTGGTTCTCTCTCTGTCTCCTCCCTCCTCTGGTTCTCTCTTTGTCTCCTCCCTCCTCTGGTTCTCTCTCTGTCTCCTCCCTCCTCTGGTTCTCTCTCTGTCTCCTCCCTCCTCTGGTTCTCTCTCTTTACTAACCGTGAAACATGAAGAGGACTGATCATGTGATCAGTCTGGGGGGGGTAATGTAGAAACTGATCATGTCAATGTGTTACTAATTGATGTGATCAGTCTGGGGGGGGGGGGGGGTAATGTAGTAATATATGTGATCAGTCTGGGGGTAATGTAGAAACTGATCATGTCAATGTGATCAGTATGGGGGGGGGTAATGTAGAAACTGATCATGTCTTCTCTCTGATCCTAGATCTGTTAGATGTTCTGTTGTATACTTGATGTGATCAGTCTGGGGGTAATGTAGAAACTGATCATGTCTTCTCTCTGATCCTAGATCTGCTAGATGTTCTGTTGTATACTTGATTTACGCCTGATTTATCTGATCATTAAAATACTGTACACTTTGAAGTGTGTGACTGATCCCTAATGTTAAAATAGTGTACACTCTGAAGTCTGTGACTGGTCCCCCTTGATCGGCCGGGTGGGTCCCTCCCCCTTGATCGGCCGGGTGGGTCCCTCCCCCGCCGTGGATCGGCCGGGCCGGTGGCCTCCCCCGTTGTTCGAGGACTCCAGGTTAAGAACCACTGTGTGCTGTAATAGATGACCATCGTGAATATCTCCACAGCTCTCTGCTGCCCCCCTCTGGGCCTCGGGGGTAACAGCCACATGTCTCTGACAGACGCTGGGGATAATAGTGGTTACATTTTCAGTAAAAATTCACACACTAAAACCACAGGATGCTTCATTCAGTACAGTGATGACCAGGGTGTATTCTGGGAGATAGCAGAGAGCTGAAGGCAGTTGTGTTCTCTGGTCTGATGGCTGGTGGTGTTCTCTGGTCTGAAGGCTGGTTGTGTTCTCTGGTCTGAAGGCTGGTGGTGTTCTCTGGTCTGAAGGCTGGTGGTGTTCTCTGGTCTGAAGGCTGGTCGTGTTCTCTGGTCTGAAGGCTGGTGGTGTTCTCTGGTCTGAAGGCTGGTGGTGTTCTCTGGTCTGAAGGCTGGTCTGATGGCTGGCCGTGTTCTCTGGTCTGAAGGCTGGTGGTGTTCTCTTGTCTGAAGGCTGGTGGTGTTCTCTGGTCTGAAGGCTGGTTGTGTTCTCTGGTCTGAAGGCTGGTGGTGTTCTCTGGTCTGAAGGCTGGTTGTGTTCTCTGGTCTGAAGGCTGGTCTGAAGGCTGGTGGTGTTCTCTGGTCTGAAGGCTGGTCTGATGGCTGGTGGTGTTCTCTGGTCTGAAGGCTGGTGGTGTTCTCTGGTCTGAAGGCTGGTGGTGTTCTCTGGTCTGAAGGCTGGTCTGAAGGCTGGTGGTGTTCTCTGGTCTGAAGGCTGGTCTGAAGGCTGGTGGTGTTCTCTGGTCTGAAGGCTGGTGGTGTTCTCTGGTCTGATGGCTGGCCGTGTTCTCTGGTCTGAAGGCTGGTGGTGTTCTCTGGTCTGAAGGCTGGTTGTGTTCTCTGGTCTGATGGCTGGCCGTGTTCTCTGGTCTGAAGGCTGGTCGTGTTCTCTGGTCTGAAGGCTGGTGGTGTTCTCTGGTCTGAAGGCTGGTGGTGTTCTCTGGTCTGAAGGCTGGTCTGAAGGCTGGTGGTGTTCTCTGGTCTGAAGGCTGGGCTGATGGCTGGCTGTGTTCTCTGGTCTGAAGGCTGGTTGTGTTCTCTGGTCTGAAGGCTGGTGGTGTTCTCTGGTCTGAAGGCTGGTGGTGTTCTCTGGTCTGAAGGCTGGTCTGAAGGCTGGTGGTGTTCTCTGGTCTGAAGGCTGGTGGTGTTCTCTGGTCTGAAGGCTGGTGGTGTTCTCTGGTCTGAAGGCTGGTTGTGTTCTCTTGTCTGAAGGCTGGTGGTGTTCTCTGGTCTAAAGGCTGGTGGTGTTCTCTTGTCTGAAGGCTGGTGGTGTTCTCTGGTCTGAAGGCTGGTCTGAAGGCTGGTGGTGTTCTCTGGTCTGAAGGCTGGTGGTGTTCTCTGGTCTGATGGCTGGCCGTGTTCTCTGGTCTGAAGGCTGGTGGTGTTCTCTGGTTTGAAGGCTGGTTGTGTTCTCTGGTCTGAAGGCTGGTGGTGTTCTCTGGTCTGAAGGCTGGTCTGAAGGCTGGTGGTGTTCTCTGGTCTGAAGGCTGGTGGTGTTCTCTGGTCTGAAGGCTGGTGGTGTTCTCTGGTCTGAAGGCTGGTCTGAAGGCTGGTGGTGTTCTCTGGTCTGAAGGCTGGTCTGATGGCTGGCCGTGTTCTCTGGTCTGAAGGCTGGTGGTGTTCTCTGGTCTGAAGGCTGGTGGTGTTCTCTGGTCTGAAGGCTGGTGGTGTTCTCTGGTCTGAAGGCTGGTGGTGTTCTCTGGTCTGAAGGCTGGTGGTGTTCTCTGGTCTGAAGGCTGGCCGTGTTCTCTGGTCTGAAGGCTGGTGGTGTTCTCTGGTCTGAAGGCTGGTGGTGTTCTCTGTCTGAAGGCTGGTGGTGTTCTCTGGTCTGAAGGCTGGTGGTGTTCTCTGGTCTGAAGGCTGGTGGTGTTCTCTGGTCTGAAGGCTGGTTGCGTAGGTGAATGTTGGTGTTAGACACAGGCAGGCAAACAGACGCACGCACAGTTGAAGTCAGAAGTTTACATTTAAACTCAGTTTTTCCACAATTCCTGACATTTAATCCTAGTATAAATTCCCTGTCTCAGGTCAGTTAGGATCACCACTTTATTTTAAGAATGTGAAATGTCAGAATAATAGTAGAGAGAATTATTTATTTCAGCTTTTATTTCTTTCATCACATTCCCAGTGGGTCAGAAGTTTACATACACTCAATTAGTATTTGGTAGCATTGCCTTTAAATTGTTTAACTTGGTTCAAACGTTTCAGGTAGCCTTCCACAAGCTTCCCACAATAAATTGGGTGAATTTTGACCCATTCCTCCTGACAGAGCTGGTGTAACTGAGTCAGGTTTGTAGGCCTCCTTGCTCGCACACGCTTTTTCAGTTCTGCCCACAAATCTTCTATAGGATTGAGGTCAGGGCTTTGTGATGGCCATTCCAATACCTTGACTTTGTTGTCCTTAAGGCATTTTGCCACAACTTTGGAAGTCTGCTTGGGGGTCATTGTCCATTTGGAAGACCCAATTGCGACCAAACTTTAACTTCCTGACTGATGTCTTGAGATGTTGCTTCAATATCTCCACATAATTGTCCTCCCTCATGATGCCATCTATTTTGTGAAGTGCGCCAGTCCCTCCTGCAGAAAAACACCCCCGTGCTTCACGGTTTCATTCTTTTTTCTGAGGTCTTGGCTGATTTCTTTAGATTTTCCCATGATGTCAAGCAAAGAGGCTCTGAGTTTGAAGGTAGGCCTTGAAATACATCCACAGGTACACCTCCAATTGACTCAAATTATGTCAATTAGCCTATCAGAAGATTCTAAAGCCATGACATAATTTTCTGGGATTTTCCAAGCTGTTTAAAGGCACAGTCAACTTAGTGTAGGTAAACTTCTGACCCACTGGATTTGTGATACAGTGAATTATAAGTGAAATAATCTGTCTGTAAACAATTGTTGGAAAAATGACTTGTGTCATGCACAAAGTAGATGTCCTAACTGACTTGCCAAAACTATAGTTTGTTAACAAGACATTTGTGGAGTGGTTGAAAAACAAGTTTTAATGACTCCAACCTAAGTGTATGTAAACTAGTTTTAATGTAAACTTCTGACTTCAACTGTAGGCAGACAGACAGGCAGACAGACACACACACGTAGGCAGACACACACACACACACAGACAGACAGGCAGGCAGGCAGACACACGTAGACAGACAGACAGACACAGGCAGACACACGTAGACAGACAGACAGACACACAGGCAGACAGACAGACAGGCAGGCAGGCAGACAGACAGGCAGGCAGGCAGACACACGTAGGCAGACAGACAGACAGACCGTAGTAAAAGAGTCCAGTGGAACAGAGTTTGTATAGAACATTTATTTATTCTGAGAGGAATAAATCCATAGATGCATCACTGCAAGCACACCACGTTCCCACGTTTCATACTGTCAACACACAGCAGAGTAGCTACAACACACACACACACACACTCTCTCTTGCAGCGGGGCCCAGAAACCACTCTGGTCTCTGTCGATGCTCACAAGCGAACGTAAAAACAACTTTTTCTTTTTAAAAACCAAACAAACAAAAACAGTACTATGGTCCCTCCCCCTCTGTTTTAATATTCAGTCCCTCCCCCTCTGTTTTAATATTCAGTCTCTCCCCCTCTGTTTTAATATTCAGTCCCTCCCCCTCTGTTTTAATATTCAGTCCCTCCCCCTCTGTTTTAATATTCAGTCCCTCCCCCTCTGTTTTAATATTCAGTCCCTCCCCCTCTGTTTTAATATTCAGTCTCTCTCTGTTTTAATATTCAGTCCCTCCCCCTCTGTTTTAATATTCAGTCCCTCCCCCTCTGTTTTAATATTCAGTTCCTCCCTCTGTTTTGACCATGGCTGTTCTAATTTAATATTCAGTTCCCCCCTCTGTTTTGACCATGGCTGTTCTAATTTAATATTCAGTTCCCCCCTCTGTTTTGACCATGGCTGTTCTAATTTAATATTCAGTTCCTCCCTCTGTTTTGACCATGGCTGTTCTAATTTAATATTCAGTTCCTCCCTCTTGACCATGGCTGTTCTAATTTAATATTCACCCCCCCCCCCCAACACAAAGAAAGGAGGAGAATGAGCGAGACTCAGGAAGATAGAAGCAGCATTGGAAAAACATCCAGCTATATTTACACACATTGGGCTGACAGACGCTGATCTTGAATCAGTTCTGTGTTTCCCCTCTGCATTAAGGTTAAGAGGGAAGAAGCTGATCCTAGATTTGTGGTTAGGGCCAACTTCTCCTCAGGGCGGTACAACCCATCTCAGATTGGGTCAGGATAGAGTCGGGAAGAGGAGAGATGGGACTGGAGTCATGTGACATGAAGTTGTGGAGGTTTATGTAACGGAGGTGTTTCTGTGAACATGAAGACTTGTTTAGCTCTTAGAGATAATGCCTAGGCTCAGCCTTTCGCTCAGGAAGCTAACGCAAGTCTTGTGACCCGGGGTTCAAGCCATCGAGACCGGTGTCTGTCGTCATTAAACATGCAGCACTTTGGGGTCAGTCGATCACCTGGATGACCGACTGACCCCACCCAGATCACCCGGACATGAAGACAGGCCCGGATCACCCGGACATAAAGACAGGCCCAGATCACCCGGACATGAAGACAGGCCCGGATCACCCGGACATGAAGACAGGCCCAGATCACCCGGACATGAAGACAGGCCCGGATCACCCGGACATGAAGACAGGCCCGGATCACCCGGACATGAAGACAGGCCCGGATCACCAGGCCATGAAGACAGGCCCGGATCATCCAGGCCATGAAGACAGGCCCGGATCATCCAGGCCATGAAGACAGGCCCGGATCACCCGGACATAAAGACAGGCCCGGATCACCCGGACATAAAGACAGGCCCGGATCACCCGGACATGGAGACAGGCCCGGATCACCCGGACATGAAGACAGGCCCGGATCATCCAGGCCATGAAGACAGGCCCAGATCACCGGGACATGAAGACAGGCCCAGATCACCCGGACAAGAAGACAGGCCCGGACATAAAAGACAGGCCCAGATCACCCGGACATAAAGACAGGCCCGGATCACCCGGACATGAAGACAGGCCCGGATCACCCGGACATGAAGACAGGCCCGGATCACCCGGACATGAAGACAGGCCCGGATCACCCGGACATGAAGACAGGCCCGGATCACCCGGACATGGAGACAGGCCCGGATCACCCGGACATGGAGACAGGCCCGGATCACCCGGACATGAAGACAGGCCCGGATCACCCGGACATGGAGACAGGCCCGGATCACCCGGACATGGAGACAGGCCCGGATCACCCGGACATGAAGACAGGCCCGGATCACCCGGACATGGAGACAGGCCCGGATCACCCGGACATGGAGACAGGCCCGGATCACCCGGACATGAAGACAGGCCCGGATCACCCGGACATGAAGACAGGCCCGGATCACCCGGACATGGAGACAGGCCCGGATCACCCGGACATGGAGACAGGCCCGGATCACCCGGACATGAAGACAGGCCCGGATCACCCGGACATAAAGACAGGCCCGGATCACCCGGACATGAAGACAGGCCCGGATCACCCGGACATGAAGACAGGCCCGGATCACCCGGACATGAAGACAGGCCCGGATCACCCGGACATGAAGACAGGCCCGGATCACCCGGACATGGAGACAGGCCCGGATCACCCGGACATGGAGACAGGCCCAGATCACCCGGACATGGAGACAGGCCCAGATCACCCGGACATGGAGACAGGCCCAGATCACCCGGACATGAAGACAGGCCCAGATCACCCGGACATGGAGACAGGCCCAGATCACCCGGACATGGAGACAGGCCCAGATCACCCGGACATGGAGACAGGCCCAGATCACCCGGACATGGAGACAGGCCCGGATCACCCGGACATGAAGACAGGCCCAGATCACCCGGACATGGAGACAGGCCCGGATCACCCGGACATAAAGACAGGCCCGGATCACCCGGACATGAAGACAGGCCCGGATCACCCGGACAAGAAGACAGGCCCAGATCACCCAGGCCATGAAGACAGGCCCAGATCACCCAGGCCATGGAGACAGGCTCAGATCACCCGGACATGGAGACAGGCCCAGATAAAGCTCTCATCAAAATAAAAAGAACCCTAAGAAAGATCATTTACATTTTTAAATGATTATTGAGAACATAACATGTAATTATTTACAACTTTAAACACCTACAGCCTTCAGAACAAACAAACATCATAAAATCAGAATTTAAAAACATTTTTGTTGTTGCAAAATTATCCACATGTTACTCTATATATATATATATTCATTACGTCAACATTCCAACTATTCTCTTAGCACGTAAAGAGAGGTTGTAGTGAGTTCTGTCTGGATGGATGACTCAGATAGACCTCACTGTAACGTTAGCAGGTTTAGGTGGGGGGGGGGAGAACGTTAACATTACATTGCTGTACCGTTTAAATAAAGTCCATGTTCACTTCAAAACACCCACAGTCCTGTCATGATCTTCTTCTTCTTCCTCCTCCTCATCTGGAACCTATCGGCATGGTAACGCATTGTATTGTAACCGCGGTGATTTGCCTGATGACGTTGGAGATCGTCACGGCAACGTGAGGGCGGAGCGGAGGGATGGAGGGAACGAGAGAGGAGAAAATAGATACAGTAAATAAAGGGAGAGAGAGAGAGAATAGTGAGGGAGAGAGAATAGTGAGAGAGGGCGAGAGAGAGAATAGTGAGGGGAGAGACAGAGAGAATAGTGAGGGGGAGTGAGAGAGAGGGCGAGGGGGAGAGAGAGAGAGAATAGTGAGGGGGAGAGAGAGAATAGTGAGGGGGGAGAGAGAGAATAGTGAGGGGGGAGAGAGAGAGAGAATAGTGAGGGGGGAGAGAGAGAGAGAATAGTGAGGGGGGAGAGAGAAAGAGGGCGAGAGAGAGAGAATAGTGAGGGGAGAGAGAGAGAATAGTGAGGGGAGAGAGAGAAAGAGGGCGAGAGAGAGAGAATAGTGAGGGGAGAGACAGAGAGATAATAGTGAGGGGAGAGAGAGAGAGAGAATAGTGAGGGGAGAGAGAGAATAGTGAGGGGAGAGAGAAAATAGTGAGGGTGAGAGAGAAAGAGGGCGAGAGAACAGTGAAGGAGAGAGATGCAGTAAAGTAGAGGAATTAGAGATGAGCCACCATCACCATCAGACCCCCCCCCCCCCCCCCCCCCCTCCCTCTGATCCCCTATCGTGGAAGTTCAGCGTTTTAATGTCACTGGAATATAAAGGCAACGTTGCCGCGATAGCGAAAGACTCACGTTAGACGCTGTATATGTCGTGTCAAAGGGGAAATGACCTTTTGACATCTCTTATTCTGCCATCTGTACCACTTCATCTCTCCAGACTGAACAGAGCCCTTCGTTCCAGTTCAATCAGCCCGTAACCACGCTAAGTAAACTTAAACTATACCTTCTCTATTGTGCAGTAGAGGTCAACATGGTACTGAACCTCTAGAACCCTTGACCCCCCCCCCACCTGAGCCCTAACCCCAGACTCAACACTGTGCTCTGTTAATAACAGGGAGGGAGGGGGGGGTATGTTATGGAAGGAGGAGAGAATAACATCGGAATCTGGCCTCTGGAGGCGGGGCTTGTACAGGAAGTTCTGCCATTCCGAAGCCCTTTACATCCAACCAGCTGTCATCTCCTCCTCTCCGTCCAGAACAGTGACGATTCCAGAACACTCACGATTCCAGAACACTCACGATTCCAGAACACTCACGATTCCAGAACACTCACGATTCCAGAACACACACTTCAGGAGCAGAGTTACATTTTGGTCACATAAAAATTCCAGCGATTCATAAACATGACAACAGCATAACCATTCAACAGAGAAGACCAAATCGTATATCTATATATTTTATATATATATATTTATAATATGACTGAACTAATGCATGACTCTCTCTCAGAGAGGAGCCTGTTTTCTGTAAATATAAACGCTCTTCATGCTGACAATGTACACGTCACATACCATAACTACAATTCATCACATGAGGCTGTAACTGCTTGTTAAGCTGTGACAGGACAGCCTAGCGGCCAAGAGTTCTCCTCTGTAATGGAGTGGTCCTCTGTCCTTTAGTGGACAGAGGAGGATGGAGAGAGAGAGGAACGTTGTGCCTGCGGAGGGAAGGAGGAAGTCCTGAGGCAGGCTGCTTTGTCACGGGGACGGCCAGCTGTTGTCACTGTTACTCCAACATGGCGTCAAGCTGGTCGGCCAGGTCGTCAAACATGCTGCCGATGTCGTCAAGGATACTGACCGTCGTCTTCTCCTCTGCAACCCAACTACACACACACAGACGGACACACAGACACAAAACGAAGCATTGTGAGGATAATGCGTCTGTCTGGTATACTGTCTTTATCTGTTTTAATTGTACAGTAAATCAAGTTATTATATTCTATAGTAACCAAACGCAGCAGGTGTGAAAGAAAGGTATGAAACTAGATCCCGCTACATACGGGTCTGAAACTAGATCCCCCTACTGGTGTGGAACTAGATCCCCTACATACGGGTCTGAAACTAGATCCCCCTACTGGTGTGGAACTAGATCCCCTACATACTGGTCTGAAACTAGATCCCCTAGATACTGGTCTGAAACTAGATCCCCTACACAATGGCCTGAGAAGACACCTCTACATACTGGTCTGAAACTAGATCCCCCTACATACTGGTCTGAAACTAGATCCCCTACATACTAGTCTGAAACTAGATCCCCTACACAATGGCCTGAAACTAGATCCCGCTACATACGGGTCTGAAACTAGATCCCCTACAAACTGGTCTGAAACAAGATCCCCATACATACTGGTCTAAAACTAGATCCCCTACACAATGGCCTGAGAAGACACCCCTACATACTGGTCTGAAACTAGATCCCCCTACATACTGGTCTGAAACTAGATCCCCTACATACTAGTCTGAAACTAGATCCCCTACACAATGGCCTGAGACTAGGACCCCCTACATACTGGCCTGAAACTAGATCTGCTACATACTGGTCTGAAACTAGATCCCCTACTTACTGGTCTGAAACTAGATCCCCTACTTACTGGTCTGAAACTAGATCCCGCTACATACGGGTCTGAAACTAGATCCCCTACAAACTGGTCTGAAACTAGATCCCCATACATACTGGTCTGAAACTAGATCCCCTACACAATGGCCTGAGAAGACACCCCGACATACTGGTCTGAAACTAGATCCCCCTACATACTGGTCTGAAACTAGATCCCCCTACATACTGGTCTGAAACTAGATCCCCTACATACTGGTCTGAAACTAGATCCCCAAAATACTAGTCCGAAACTAGATCCCCTACACAATGGCCTGAAACTAGATCCCTTGCATACTTTTCTGAAACTAGATCCCACTACAAACTGCTCTGAAACTAGATCTCCCTACATACTGGTCTGAAACTAGATCCCCCGACATACTAATCTGAAACTAGATCCCCTACTGGTCTGAAACTAGATCCCCCTACTGGTCTGAAACTAGATCTGCTACATACTGGTCTGAAACTAGATCCCCTACTGGTCTGAAACTAGATCCCCCTACATACTGGTCTGAAACTAGATCCCCTACATACTAGTCTGAAACTACATCCCCTACACAATGGCCTGATACTAGGACCCCCTACATACTGGCCTGAAACTAGATCTGCTACATACTGGTCTGAAACTAGATCCCCTACTTACTGGTCTGAAACTAGATCCCGCTACATAAGGGTCTGAAACTAGATCGCCTACAAACTGGTCTGAAACTAGACCCCCATTCATACTGGTCTGAAACTAGATCCCCTACACAATGGCCTGAGAAGTCACCCCTACATACTGGTCTGAAACTAGATCCCCCTACATACTGGTCTGAAACTAGATCCCCCTACATACTGGTCTGAAACTAGATCCCCAAAATACTAGTCTGAAACTAGATCCCCTACACAATGGCCTGAAACTAGATCCCGCTACATACGGGTCTGAAACTAGATCCCCTACAAACTGGTCTGAAACAAGATCCCCATACATACTGGTCTAAAACTAGATCCCCTACACAATGGCCTGAGAAGACACCCCTACATACTGGTCTGAAACTAGATCCCCTACATACTGGTCTGAAACTAGATCCCCTACATACTAGTCTGAAACTAGATCCCCTACACAATGGCCTGAGACTAGGACCCCCTACATACTGGCCTGAAACTAGATCTGCTACATACTGGTCTGAAACTAGATCCCCTACTTACTGGTCTGAAACTAGATCCCCTACTTACTGGTCTGAAACTAGATCCCGCTACATACGGGTCTGAAACTAGATCCCCTACAAACTGGTCTGAAACTAGATCCCCATACATACTGGTCTGAAACTAGATCCCCTACACAATGGCCTGAGAAGACACCCCGACATACTGGTCTGAAACAAGATCCCCCTACATACTGGTCTGAAACTAGATCCCCCTACATACTGGTCTGAAACTAGATCCCCTACATACTGGTCTGAAACTAGATCCCCAAAATACTAGTCCGAAACTAGATCCCCTACACAATGGCCTGAAACTAGATCCCTTGCATACTTTTCTGAAACTAGATCCCACTACAAACTGCTCTGAAACTAGATCTCCCTACATACTGGTCTGAAACTAGATCCCCCGACATACTAATCTGAAACTAGATCCCCTACTGGTCTGAAACTAGATCCCCCTACTGGTCTGAAACTAGATCTGCTACATACTGGTCTGAAACTAGATCCCCTACTGGTCTGAAACTAGATCCCCCTACATACTGGTCTGAAACTAGATCCCCTACATACTAGTCTGAAACTACATCCCCTACACAATGGCCTGAGACTAGGACCCCCTACATACTGGCCTGAAACTAGATCTGCTACATACTGGTCTGAAACTAGATCCCCTACTTACTGGTCTGAAACTAGATCCCGCTACATAAGGGTCTGAAACTAGATCGCCTACAAACTGGTCTGAAACTAGACCCCCATTCATACTGGTCTGAAACTAGATCCCCTACACAATGGCCTGAGAAGACACCCCTACATACTGGTCTGAAACTAGATCCCCCTACATACTGGTCTGAAACTAGATCCCCCTACATACTGGTCTGAAACTAGATCCCCAAAATACTAGTCTGAAACTAGATCCCCTACACAATGGCCTGAAACTAGATTCCTTGCATACTTTTCTGAAACTAGATCCCACTACAAACTGCTCTGAAACTAGATCTCCCTACATACTGGTCTGAAACTAGATCCCCCGACATACTAGTCTGAAACTAGATCCCCTACATACTGGTCTAAAACTAGAACCCCTACATACTGGTCTGAAACTAGATCCCTTGCATACTGGTCTGAAACTAGATCCCTTGCATACTGGTCTGAAACTAGATCCCTTGCATACTGGTCTGAAACTAGATCCCCCTACATACTGGTGTGAAACTAGATCCCCCTACATACTGGTCTGAAACTAGATCCCCCTAATTACTGGTCTGAAACTAGATCCCCTACAAACTGGTCTGAAACTAGAGCCCTTGCATACTGGTCTGAAACTAGATCCCATGCATACTGGTCTGAAACTAGATCCTCCTACATACTGGTGTCAAACTAGATCCCCCTACATACTGGGCTGAAACTAGATCCCCCTATAACCTGGTCAGACACTAGATCCCAATACATACTGGTCTGAAACTCGATCCCCTATATACTGGTCTGAAACTCGATCGCCTACACACTGGTGTGAAACTAGATCCCCTACACACTGGCCTGAAACTAGATCCTCTACATACAGGTCTGAAACTAGATCCCCTACAAACGGGTCTGAAACTAGATCCCCATACATACTGGTCTGAAACTAGATCCCCTACAAACTGGCCTGAATCTAGATCCGCTATATACTGGTCTGAAACTAGATCCCCTACATACGGGTCTGAAACTAGATCCCCAACAAACTGGTCTAAAACTAGATCCCCATACATACTGGTCTGAAACTAGATCCCCTACAAACTGGTCTAAAACTAGATCCCCTACTAGATCCCCTACATACGGGTCTGAAACTAGATCCCCATACATACTGGTCTAAAACTAGATCCCCCTACATACTAGTCTGAAACTAGATCCCCTACATACTGGTCTGAAACTAGATCCCCCTACATACTGGTCTGAAACTAGATCCCCCGACATACTGGTCTGAAACTAGATCCACCTACATATTGATCTGAAAATAGATCCCCCGACATACTAGTCTGAAACTAGATACCCTACATACTGGTCTAAAACTAGATCCCCTACATACTGGTCTAAAACTAGATCCCCCTACATACTCGTCTGAAACTATATCCCGTGCATACTAGTCTGAAACTAGATACCCTATATACTGGTCTAAAACTAGATCCCCTACATACTGGTCTAAAACTAGATCCCCTACATACTGGTCTAAAACTAGATCCCTTGCATACTGGTCTGAAACCAGATCCCCTACATACTCGTCTGAAACTATATCCCCTACATACTGGTCTGAAACTCGATCCCATGCATACTGGTCTGACACTAGACCCCCCTACATACTGGTCTGAAACTAGATCCCCTACAAACTGGCCTGAATCTAGATCCGCTATATACTGGTCTGAAACTAGATCCCCTACATACGGGTCTGAAACTAGATCCCCAACAAACTGGTCTAAAACTAGATCCCCATACATACTGGTCTGAAACTAGATCCCCTACAAACTGGTCTAAAACTAGATCCCCTACTAGATCCCCTACATACGGGTCTGAAACTAGATCCCCATACATACTGGTCTAAAACTAGATCCCCCTACACACTAGTCTGAAACTAGATCCCCTACATACTGGTCTGAAACTAGATCCCACTACATACTGGTCTGAAACTAGATCCCCCTACATACTGGTCTGAAACTATATCCCGTGCATACTAGTCTGAAACTAGATCCCCCGACATACTGGTCTGAAACTAGATCCACCTACATATTGATCTGAAAATAGATCCCCCGACATACTAGTCTGAAACTAGATACCCTACATACTGGTCTAAAACTAGATCCCACTACATACTGGTCTAAAACTAGATCCCCCTACATACTGGTCTGAAACTATATCCCGTGCATACTAGTCTGAAACTAGATACCCTATATACTGGTCTAAAACTAGATCCCCTACATACTGGTCTAAAACTAGATCCCCTACATACTGGTCTAAAACTAGATCCCTTGCATACTGGTCTGAAACCAGATCCCCTACATACTCGTCTGAAACTATATCCCCTACATAATGGTCTGAAACTCGATCCCATGCATACTGGTCTGACACTAGACCCCCCTACATACTGGTCTGAAACTAGATCACCCTATTTACTGGTCTGAAACTAGATCCCTTACAAACTGGTCTGAAACTAGATCCCCTTACATACTGATCTGACACTAGATCCCCTACATACTAGTCTGAAACTAGATCCCCTTACATACTGATCTGACACTAGATCCCCTACATACTAGTCTGAAACTAGATCCCCTAGATACTGGTCTGAAACTAGATCCCCTTACATACTGGTCTGAAACTAGATCCCTTAGATACTGGTCTGAAACTAGATCCCCTTACATACTGATCTGACACTAGATCCCCTACATACTGATCTGACACTAGATCCCCTACATACTAGTCTGAAACTAGATCCCCTACGAAAATATTCCCGTTTTTGAGTATAAAGACATAAACACCAAACCATTCCACGTTGGCTCATTCAGAACCGCATGGCTTGAGAAATTGAAACCAATTGACTATTCATATGAGGATAAATACGAAGAGTCTGAAAATAGATCCTCCTACATAGTAGTCTGAAACTAGATCCCCCTGCATACTGGTCTGAAACTAGATCCCCCTGCATACTGGTCTAGCATCAGCATTGTGGATAACGTGTCTCCAATATTGATTAGCATTGGGGATAATGTGTCTCCAATATTGATTAGCATTGGGGATAATTTGTCTCCAATATTGATTAGCATTATGGATAATGTGTCTCCAATATTGATTAGCATTATGGATAATGTGTCTCCAATATTGATCAGCATTATGGATCATGTGTCTCCAATATTGATTAGCATTGGGGATAATGTGTCTCCAATATTGATCAGCATTATGGATCATGTGTCTCCCATATTGATTAGCATTATGGATAATGTGTCTCCAATATTGATCAGCATTGGGGATAATGTGTCTCCAATATTGATCAGCATTGGGAATAATGTGTCTCCAATATTGATCAGCATTGGGAATAATGTGTCTCCAATATTGATCAGCATTGGGAATAATGTGTCTCCAATATTGATTAGCATTTTGGATAATGTGTCTCCAATATTAATCAGCATTGGGGATAATGTACATCCAATATTGATTAGCATTGGGGATAATGTATATCCAATATTGATCAGCATTGGGGATAATGTACATCCAATATTGATTAGCATTGGGGATAATGTATATCCAATATTGATTAGCATTGGGGATAATGTATATCCAATATTGATTAGCATTGGGGATAATGTATATCCAATATTGATTAGCATTGGGGATAATGTATATCCAATATTGATTAGCATTGGGGATAATGTATATCCAATATTGATGTGTGTGTGTGTAGTAACTCACTCTTGTTCCTCTCGTATCTTGTCCTCTACAGCCTTTAAGGCAGCAGCCAATGACGCGCTCGTCTCCTCCAGCTTCTGATGCACAGACTCCGCCTCTGACATCACCACGCTGACCGCCGCCACTGTTCCCATGTCCACGGACACGCCCCCGATGGAGGAGCGGGGGGGTTTGATAGGTGGAGGGGTGGGTGTGAGGGGGGTGTGGGGACTCTGGGGGGTGAGTGGGGTGTGGGGACTCTGGGCGGGAGGGGTGGGGGGTTTGGCGTTGGGGTTGGGGGAGGAGGAGGAGTAGGGGGGGGAGGTGGGTGTGGTTATAGAGTGGAGGTGTTTGGTTGGTTTAGGGGCTGTGGGGGGAGGAGCCGGTTTGGGGGAGACTGGGGGAGGAATCTTCTTTGCTTCAACTGGGTAGAGAGGAAGGAGAGAGAGAGAGAGCGAGAGAAAGGGGTAGAGAGAGAGGAAGAGAGAGAGAGAGAGGAAGAGAGAGAGAGAGTGGAAGAGAGCAAGAGAGAGGAAGAGTGGAAGAGAGAGAGAGAGGAAGGAGTGAGAGAGAGAGGAAGGAAGGAGCGAGAGAGATGGAGAGAGAGAGAGAGGAAGAGAGAGGAAGGAGCGAGAGAGAGGAAGGTGCGAGAGAGGGAGATTAGCCGACAGACCTATAGGTGAGAAATTCACATTGAGAGCTGGGCATCAGTATTACATGCTAGTAAATTACATGCTAGTGCAGGACAGTACCTGGGCTGCCGGGGGTGCCAGGTCCAGGCAGGGGGACTTTTCTAGAGGAGGAGTGTCTCCTCATCTGAGCCAGGACAGGTTTGGGGGAGACGGGGGGTTTGGGTTTCCTCACAGGGGTCACCGCTCCTCCCCCTTCTCCCCCCGCCACCACCCCTGGTCCTCCCAGGTCTGAGCTGTCCCTGAGAGGAGGCGTAGCCTGGATCGGACTAGGCTCCGCTTCTCCCGTCTCATACACCGGCCGGCGTTTAACGGTGGCGGTGCCGTTCTCGTACGGTACGGCTGGCCCCGGCTCCGGCCCGGTAACGGCCCCGGTGTTAGCGGCCCCGGTGTGAACGGCCCCGGTGTTAGAGGTCCATGTCTTGGAGGTCCCGGTGATGTCTGCGATGCCGCTCTCTGAGAAGCCCTCCGGCTCCTTGTCTCTGCTCTTGGGACGGCGCTTGACGGTGGAAGACTCTGTCAGGGTGAAACGGGACCCGTTGGGGTGAGGCTTGTTGCAGCGGGGACGCCGTTTCAGGGTTGCCGTGGCGTCGACCCGGAACAGCTCATCCTGGGGAAGGGAGAACACGCCGTCTCCATGGAGACCGTCTCCATCACCCTAGAGACAAACATAACGACACAGCTTATAAATAACAATATAAGATTTTTTGACCGTGCCTCCCCCCAAAAATAATGTAATTGATCATTTTTCATATACAGACACCATATCTCAGTGTTTTCATACAAATTCATAAAATTGTAAACGCTCACCTCTGTTTCTCCTTCTTCCTCTCCCTCTCCTCTCTGCCTCTTCACGGTCTGTTTCCTCTCAGCAGCAAACGGAAGGTTCTCGGCCGAACTACCGGAAGAAGGGGTGTGAGGAGACGAGGGGTGAGGAGACGAGGGGTGAGGGGAGGAGGGGGAGCGAGGGGAGGAAGGCAGCTGGGGTGTAGAAGGGAGAGGAGAGGGTTGGGGTGCGGTACACAGTGGTACGGGGGTAGGTCTGTCCCTCCTAGCTGCAGCGACCAGCTCAGTAACAGGACCACTGATGGTTCTACGGCGGTTCACCACCTCCCCGTCCAGACCAATGGCATCCCGCTGCTGACAAATCAAATCACATTGTAGTTGTCACATGCGATAGATACAACTAGATTAGATTTTTACAGTGAAACGCTGACTGACGAGCCTCTCCCGACGGTGCAGAGTTGAACAAAAATAAAATGGTAACGTCAATAAAATACACACGAATGGAGCTATATACAGGAAGTACCAGATCAATGTGGAGCTATATACAGGAAGTACCAGATCAATGTGGAGCTATATACAGGAAGTACCAGATCAATGTGGAGCTATATACAGGAAGTACCAGATCAATGTGGAGCTATATACAGGAAGTACCAGATCAATGTGGAGCTATATACAGGAAGTACCAGATCAATGTGGAGCTACGTATATACAGGAAGTACCAGATCAATGTGGAGCTATATACAGGAAGTACCAGATCAATGTGGAGCTAAATACAGGAAGTACCATATCAATGTGGAGCTACGTATATACAGGAAGTACCAGATCAATGTGGAGCTATATACAGGAAGTACCAGATCAATGTAGAGCTATATACAGGAAGTACCAGATCGATGTGGAGCTATATACAGGAAGTACCAGATCGATGTGGAGCTATATATAGGAAGTACCAGATCAATGTGGAGCTATATACAGGAAGTACCAGATCAATGTGGAGCTATATACAGGAAGTACCAGATCAATGTGGAGCTATATACAGGAAGTACCAGATCAATGTGGAGCTATAAACAGGAAGTACCAGATCAATGTGGAGCTATATACAGGAAGTACCAGATCAATGTGGAGCTATATACAGGAAGTACCAGATCAATGTGGAGCTATAAACAGGAAGTACCAGATCAATGTGGAGCTATATACAGGAAGTACCAGATCAATGTGGAGCTATATACAGGAAGTACCAGATCAATGTGGAGCTATATACAGGAAGTACCAGATCAATGTGGAGCTATATACAGGAAGTACCAGATCAATTTGGAGCTATATACAGGAAGTACCAGATCAATGTGGAGCTACGTATATACAGGAAGTACCAGATCAATGTGGAGCTATATACAGGAAGTACCAGATCAATGTGGAGCTAAATACAGGAAGTACCATATCAATGTGGAGCTACGTATATACAGGAAGTACCAGATCAATGTGGAGCTATATACAGGAAGTACCAGATCAATGTAGAGCTATATACAGGAAGTACCAGATCGATGTGGAGCTATATACAGGAAGTACCAGATCGATGTGGAGCTATATATAGGAAGTACCAGATCAATGTGGAGCTATATACAGGAAGTACCAGTACCAGATCAATGTGGAGAAATATACAGGAAGTACCAGATCAATGTGGAGCTATATACAGGAAGTACCAGATCAATGTGGAGCTATATACAGGAAGTACCAGTACCAGATCAATGTGGAGCTATATACAGGAAGTACCAGTACCAGATCCATGTGGAGAAATATACAGGAAGTACCAGATCAATGTGGAGCTATATACAGGAAGTACCAGATCAATGTGGAGTTATATACAGGAAGTACCAGTACCAGATCAATGTGGAGCTATATACAGGAAGTACCAGATCAATATGGAGCTATATACAGGAAGTACCAGTACCAGATCAATGTGGAGCTATATACAGGAAGTACCAGTACCAGATCAATGTGGAGCTATATACAGGGAGTACCAGTACCAGATCAATGTGGAGCTATATACAGGAAGTACCAGATCAATGTGGAGCTATATACAGGAAGTACCAGATCAATATGCAGCTATATACAGGAAGTACCAGATCAATGTGCAGAGGTATGAGATGTACATGAAGGCAGGGTAAAGTGACTAGACATCAGGATAGATAATAATAAGGTATTTGAGGTAGATATGTACATGAAGGCAGGGTAAAGTGACTAGACATCAGGATAGATAATAATAAGGTATTTGAGGTAGATATGTACATGAAGGCAGGGTAAAGTGACTAGACATCAGGATAGATAATAATAAGGTATTTGAGGTAGATATGTACATGAAGGCAGGGTAAAGTGACTAGACATCAGGATAGATAATAATAAGGTATTAGAGGTAGATATGTACATGAAGGCAGGGTAAAGTGACTAGACATCAGGATAGATAATAATAAGGTATTTGAGGTAGATATGTACATGAAGGCAGGGTAAAGTGACTAGGCATCAGGATAGATAATAATAAGGTATTTGAGGTAGATTTGTACACAAAGGCAGGGTAAAGTGACAGAGACAGACAGAGATAGTGACAGACAACGAGAGAAACATACAACACCTCCCCTACCTGCAGGAAGTTTCTCTGTATAGCCATGCCCTTGGCCCCGCCCCCAATAGAGGACATTTCCAACATGGCCGCTATGCTCCTCACGCTGCCCGCGCTCCCCGTATCCACGACGACCGTCTCCACGGATACACCCAGGTCGCTGGCCCGTCGCTGGGGGTTGTAGGGCACGCCCAGCAGCCCGTCAGCCGCGTGTGTGTGTGTCGGCGTGTGTGTGTCGGCGAGGTTGGAGTTCGAGATAGCTGAGCTGGAGCGTTTGGGAGGCGGAGGGGGCGGGCCTTTCTTCTTGGGTCGCAGGGCGATGGACTGTGATTGGCTGCGGTTGACGTTCTTGTCCTGGTTGCGTACGGAGTGGCTGCGGCTGACCCGGTGAGTCACCGTGGCGTATTTACCTGTACCGCCCCCTGCTAGCCTCCCTGGAGGGGCCACTCCTGTCCCCGCCCCTGCACCTCCACCCCCCCTCTCCTCCCCCTCCCCGTCAGACCCAGCGTAGCGGTTCAGACTGTTAGCTCGCTTCTTAAGGAGGGCCTCACCCGCCTCACCCATCTCTCCCCCGTCTCCCCCCTCAGCCTCCGGAGGCAGGCACAGGAGGGGAACAGACACCTGGGGGCTGGGCTGCGGCTGGAGGGTGCTCTCCTTCTCAATCCCCCTCTCTTTCTCCCTCTCAATCCCCCTCTCTTTCTCCCTCTCCTTCTCCCTCTCCTCTTCCTCAATCGGCTGGGCTGTAGGCTGAGATTGGGGAGTAGGTGTGGGTTGGTGCTGGGGCTGAGGACCAGGCTGGGGCTGAGGACTAGGCTGGGGCTGAGGACCAGGCTGAGGACCAGGCTGAGTCTGGGTGTTGTGAGTCCCGCGATGTGCGTTGGACAGGGGGTGAGAGCGGGGGGAACCAGGCCTCTCTCCTTGTATTAGCTGTGGGGAGGATTTGGGTTTGGCCTGCGGTGAGGGGCCCGGGGCGGAGGTGGAGGAGTGCAGGGGTTTCTTGGTGGGGGTGTGAGGGGGAGTGTAAGGGGGTGCCGGCATTGAGTGGGCGTGGGAGGGTGGGCGAGGTTTGGATGAGGCGCTGCCTCTCTGGCTCCCCTGGCTGGTCTGTCTCATGGTCCGAGCCTCCTTCTTAGGGGGCACTCCTCCTCCTCCTCCTCCTCTACCCCCTGGCCCTACTCCCTCCTCGGGGTCCTTGCTGAGGCTGCGGGTCCTTTGACCCTTGACCTCTGGGCTAGGCTGGATCAGCGCTGTCTGCAGCTCGGGGCTCAACTCGCTGTCCTGGAAGGTGCACAACTTGGGAGAAGTGACGATTTCTGGAGAGAGATGGAGAGATATATTAAATATGATGGAGAGATATATTACATATGATGGAGAGATATATTACATATGATGGAGAGATATATTACATATGATGGAGAGATATATTACATATGATGGAGAGATATATTACATATGATGGAGAGATATATTACATATGATGGAGAGATATATTACATATGATGGAGAGAGAGATGGAGAGCTATATTACATATGATGGAGAGGGAGATGGAGAGAGATGAAGAGCAATGGAGAGAGGGAGATGGAGAGACATGGAGAGAGATGAAGAGCAATGGAGAGAGAGAGATGGAGAGAGAGAGATGAAGAGACATGGAGAGAGAGAGATGGAGAGAGGGAGATGAAGAGACATGGAGAGAGAGAGATGGAGAGACATGGAGAGATGGAGAGACATGGAGAGAGAGACATAGATGGAGAGAGATGAAGAGAGAGAGATGGAGAGAGATGAAGAGCAATAGAGGGAGAGAGAGAGATGGAGAGAGATGAAGAGCAATGGAGAGAGAGCGATGGAGAGAGAGATGGGGAGAGAGAGAGAGAGAAGGAGAGAGAGAGAGAGAGAGAGAGAGATGGAAAGAGAGAGATGGAGAGAGAGAGAGAGATGAAGAGAAATGGAGAGAGAGAGAGAGATGGAGAGAGATGAAGAGCAATGGAGAGAGAGAGATGGAGAGACATGTAGAGAGAGAGAGATGAAGAGAGATGGAGAGACATATCTGACATAACGACAAAAAAAAACGGCTGTGTTACTGACAGGCATTGGGTCCCTTAGTTGGGATGTGTTCTATAAAAACTGCTGTGTTATTGATGCTGGGTTATTGATGCTGTGTTATTGATGCTGTGTTACTGATGCTGGGTTATTGATGCTGGGTTATTGATGCTGTGTTACTGATGCTGGGTTATTGATGCTGTGTTATTGATGCTGTGTTATTGATGCTGTGTTACTGATACTGGGTTATTGATGCTGTGTTATTGATGCTGTGTTATTGATGCTGTGCTACTGACACTGGGTTATTGATGCTGGATTATTAATGATGTGTTATTGATGCTGGGTTATTGATGCTGGGTTATTAATGCTGGGTTATTAATGCTGTGTTATTGATGCTGGGTTATTGATGCTGGGTTATTAATGCTGGGTTATTAATGCTGGGTTATTAATGTCGGGTTATTAATGCTGGGTTATTGATGCTGTGTTACTAATGCTGTGTTATTGATGCTGTGTTATTGATGCTGGGTTATTGATGCTGGGTTATTGATGCTGTGTTATTGATGCTGGGTTATTAATGTTGGGTTATTAATGCTGTGTTATTAATGCCGGGTTATTAATGCTGGGTTATTGATGCTGTGTTACTGATGCTGTGTTATTGATGCTGGGTTATTGATGCTGTGTTATTGATGCTGTGTTACTGATACTGTGTTATTGATGCTGGGTTATTAATGCTGGGTTATTGAGATATAACCCAGTGGCTTTCAGATAGTTATTTTTGGCCACTCGTGATAGTAAATGCCATTCAAGTTAATCTGTTCTGTTGTATTGTCATCACATGTTAAGGTTGGACACTTTTGTAGATTTAACGATATATAATTACACAAATGCCTGACTTCCTGTAAATATCACATAACGCAATGTTGAGATACGCAAATAACCGTGTTTTGAATTTTACATTTGAATATGTAATGTTCATAATATTCAAGGTAAATTGAAATTTGCAGTGCGATAACTTAACGTGATGAAACAGGAATGACATTTACTCTCATGGGTAGCCAAAAATAACTATATCAAAGCCCACGCCCCTTAATAATAGGTCACACCTCCTGAAAATAACCTATGGATTACATTAAAATAAGAGCCAGCTGCTGGGTCAACCCGACTGATGGTTAAATGAACCCATGTTTGGTTATTCACACAACCCAAACGGCTGGGTCAAAATAACCCCAGCGTTCTGTCCACTACTTAACCAGCACTGGGTCACCAAATAACACAAATTTGGGTTGTTTTTTAATTCCCTCATTTTTTTTTTTTTTTTTTTTTTTTTAAGGGTGTAATGTGAAATGATTCTATTGTGACCTCACCGTTGTCAGGGGGCCTGTTCTCTATGGACATCACTTCCTGCTGCTGTGTGATTGGTGGAGGCTTCTTCCTGGGGGAGCTCCGCCCCTCAGAGCCACGCTGCATCTCAGCCAATCGCTTCACAGCTAGCATCAGCTTCTTCTGGTGACCTAGTGGGGACAAAACGAAACAAGATATGATATGAGATAATATTGTAAGGCGTCTAATGTATAATATGTATTGAACAGTTTAATATAAGTGAGCCATTTCAGGAAGCGCAACGTCACTACTTCACAGGAGAGGCATTTGAATGTTTTTTTAAATGTATTTTTCATTCAAAATGTGTTTTTTTGGGGAGGCATAAATGCCTTCTGTGACATGTGAACTTTCATGTGTCTTTAATAACAAACTTGTTTATCATCTGTAAATATTAATAAAAATTGTCAAATTACTGGTTGGTGTACTTGCTACAGCAGCTATATAAACGTTAGCCACGGAGAACTGCAAAAAGGTGTTGCAACTGCTCTCGACAACATTGCTGCCTTGAATTTAGCAGAGTGATCTATCGACAAATATTAGCGGGGAAAAAGCTACGCCGTTAGCTTGCTGGCTTGTTAGCTAGCGAAACGTTAGCTTGCTGGCTCGTTAGCTAGCGAAACGTTAGCTTGCTGGCTCGCTAGCTAGCGAAATGTTAGCTTGCTGGCTCGCTAGCTAGCGAAACGGTAGCTTGCTGGCTCGCTAGCTAGCGAAACATTAGCTTGCTGGCTCGTTAGCTAGCGGACGTTAGCTTGCTGGCTTGTTAGCTAGCGAAACGGTAGCTTTCTGGCTCGCTAGCTAACATTACATATCTGTGTAGTAATATTATTAGAATCCCAGTAATAAATTGTCATTGGTAGTTATGGCCCAACCTAGTTGGTTAGCTTTAGCTAGCTGTAGATTCATGCTACTTCATTTCATGCATGGTGGCTAACTATAACGATCTGTTTTTACTGTATGGGGTTTGGGATTATGGTTCATTGTTTAGCTAGCTAACTAGCTGCATGTTTAAAGAAAAGACTCCACTTTGCCAGATGATTACATGGACCATCAAATTAGCCAGATGTGTCTGGGGGTGAATACAGCCATCTATTGTATTATATGAACATGTTTAGACAATAGGGACCCATCCACTTAGCTAGATGTGTCTGGGGGTGAATACAGCCATCTATTGTATTATATGAACATGTTTAGACAATAGGGACCCATTCACTTAGCTAGATGTGTCTGAGGGGTGATTACAGCCATCTATTGTATTATATTAACATGTCTAGACAGTAGGGACCCATCCACTTAGCTAGATGTGTCTGAGGGGTGATTACAGCCATCTATTGTAAATCTTTATTTGTTTACTACACTACCGTACTCCCTCTTTTTAGCACATGGCCTCACATGTGAATCCTTAAAAAGAGATAGGGTGGGGCTGAAGGCTTAAAAGGGTGTGAACGATGCTGAATGGGTGTAGACAAAGTAAAGCTCTCCAGTAGGTGTAGCAAAACATTCAAGGGTCATTTTCTCAAAAAAAGTGGGGTTCCCAAAGTGGGGTTCCCAAAGTGGGGTTCCCAAAGTGGGGTTCCCAAAGTGGGGTTCCCAAAGTGGGGTTTCCAAAGTGGGGTTTCCAAAGTGGGGTTCCCAAAGTGGGGTTCCCAAAGTGGGGTTTCCAAAGTGGGGTTCCCAAAGTGGGGTTTCCAAAGTGGGGTTCCCAAAGTGGGGTTTCCAAACTTTCAAAGCAGAATTACTTTCCCATTGTTCCTCAACTGTAGTGTCTGAAATACCATGTTGTAGCACTGAGTCTTTACTTTTGTGTTTTTTTTATTTATTTATTTTTTTTTTACTTTTGGAGGTTTGTAACAGAGTTCAGGGGTCAGGTTGGTAGTAACAGAGTTCAGGGGTCAGGTTGGTAGTAACAGAGTTCAGGGGTCAGGTTGGTAGTAACAGAGTTCAGGGGTCAGGTTGGTAGTAACAGAGTTCAGGGGTCAGGTTGGTAGTAACAGAGTTCAGGGGTCAGGTTGGTAGTAACAGAGTTCAGGGGTCAGGTTGGTAGTAACAGAGTTCAGGGGTCAGGTTGGTAGTAACAGAGTTCAGGGGTCAGGTTGGTAGTAACAGAGTTCAGGGGTCAGGTTGGTAGTAACAGAGTTCAGGGGTTAGGTTGGTTTGATCAGGGGAGGTTAGTAACAGAGTTCAGGGGTCAGGTTGGTAGTAACAGAGTTCAGGGGTCAGGTTGGTAGTAACAGAGTTCAGGGGTCAGGTTGGTTTGATCAGGGGAAGTTAGTAACAGAGTTTTAATATCGATCAGGGCTGAGATTGGATGGAAGGAGATCCATTTTTCGATCTTTAAATCGATAACGTTATAAGCCGTCTCATATTAAAGGGTCAGTCTGGGATTGTGGGTAGAGTCCAGTCAGTGTGGGTAGAGTCCAGTCAGTGTAGGTAGAGTCCAGTCAGTGTAGGTAGAGTCCAGTCAGTGTAGGTAGAGTCCAGTCAGTGTAGGTAGAGTCCAGTCAGTGTAGGTAGAGTCCAGTCAGTGTAGGTAGAGTCCAGTCAGTGTGGGTAGAGTCCAGTCAGTGTAGGTAGAGTCCAGTCAGTGTGGGTAGAGTCCAGTCAATGTGTGGGTAGAGTCCAGTCAGTGTAGGTAGAGTCCAGTCAGTGTGGGTAGAGTCCAGTCAGTGTAGGTAGAGTCCAGTCAGTGTAGGTAGAGTCCAGTCAGTGTGGGTAGAGTCCAGTCAGTGTGGGTAGAGTCCAGTCAGTGTAGGTAGAGTCCAGTCAGTGTAGGTAGAGTCCAGTCAGTGTAGGTAGAGTCCAGTCAGTGTAGGTAGAGTCCAGTCAGTGTAGGTAGAGTCCAGTCAGTGTAGGTAGAGTCCAGTCAGTGTAGGTAGAGTCCAGTCAGTGTGGGTAGAGTCCAGTCAGTGTGGGTAGAGTCCAGTCAGTGTAGGTAGAGTCCAGTCAGTGTAGGTAGAGTCCAGTCAGTGTAGGTAGAGTCCAGTCAGTGTAGGTAGAGTCCAGTCAGTGTAGGTAGAGTCCAGTCAGTGTGTGGGTAGAGTCCAGTCAGTGTAGGTAGAGTCCAGTCAGTGTGCGGGTAGAGTCCAGTCAGTGTAGGTAGAGTCCAGTGTGTGGGTAGAGTCCAGTCAGTGTAGGTAGAGTCCAGTCAGTGTGGGTAGAGTCCAGTCAGTGTGGGTAGAGTCCAGTCAGTGTAGGTAGAGTCCAGTCAGTGTAGGTAGAGTCCAGTCAGTGTAGGTAGAGTCCAGGCAGTGTAGGTAGAGTCCAGTCAGTGTGGGTAGAGTCCAGTCAGTGTGGGTAGAGTCCAGTCAGTGTGGGTAGAGTCCAGTCAGTGTGGGTAGAGTCCAGTCAGTGTGGGTAGAGTCCAGTCAGTGTGGGTAGAGTCCAGTCAGTGTAGGTAGAGTCCAGTCAGTGTAGGTAGAGTCCAGTCAGTGTAGGTAGAGTCCAGTCAGTGTAGGTAGAGTCCAGTCAGTGTAGGTAGAGTCCAGTCAGTGTAGGTAGAGTCCAGTCAGTGTAGGTAGAGTCCAGTCAGTGTAGGTAGAGTCCAGTCAGTGTAGGTAGAGTCCAGTCAGTGTGGGTAGAGTCCAGTCAGTGTAGGTAGAGTCCAGTCAGTGTGGGTAGAGTCCAGTCAATGTGTGGGTAGAGTCCAGTCAGTGTAGGTAGAGTCCAGTCAGTGTGGGTAGAGTCCAGTCAGTGTAGGTAGAGTCCAGTCAGTGTAGGTAGAGTCCAGTCAGTGTGGGTAGAGTCCAGTCAGTGTGGGTAGAGTCCAGTCAGTGTAGGTAGAGTCCAGTCAGTGTAGGTAGAGTCCAGTCAGTGTAGGTAGAGTCCAGTCAGTGTAGGTAGAGTCCAGTCAGTGTAGGTAGAGTCCAGTCAGTGTAGGTAGAGTCCAGTCAGTGTAGGTAGAGTCCAGTCAGTGTGGGTAGAGTCCAGTCAGTGTGGGTAGAGTCCAGTCAGTGTAGGTAGAGTCCAGTCAGTGTAGGTAGAGTCCAGTCAGTGTAGGTAGAGTCCAGTCAGTGTAGGTAGAGTCCAGTCAGTGTAGGTAGAGTCCAGTCAGTGTGTGGGTAGAGTCCAGTCAGTGTAGGTAGAGTCCAGTCAGTGTGCGGGTAGAGTCCAGTCAGTGTAGGTAGAGTCCAGTGTGTGGGTAGAGTCCAGTCAGTGTAGGTAGAGTCCAGTCAGTGTGGGTAGAGTCCAGTCAGTGTGGGTAGAGTCCAGTCAGTGTAGGTAGAGTCCAGTCAGTGTAGGTAGAGTCCAGTCAGTGTAGGTAGAGTCCAGGCAGTGTAGGTAGAGTCCAGTCAGTGTGGGTAGAGTCCAGTCAGTGTGGGTAGAGTCCAGTCAGTGTGGGTAGAGTCCAGTCAGTGTGGGTAGAGTCCAGTCAGTGTGGGTAGAGTCCAGTCAGTGTGGGTAGAGTCCAGTCAGTGTAGGTAGAGTCCAGTCAGTGTAGGTAGAGTCCAGTCAGTGTAGGTAGAGTCCAGTCAGTGTAGGTAGAGTCCAGTCAGTGTAGGTAGAGTCCAGTCAGTGTAGGTAGAGTCCAGTCAGTGTGGGTAGAGTCCAGTCAGTGTGGGTAGAGTCCAGTCAGTGTGGGTAGAGTCCAGTCAGTGTGTGGGTAGAGTCCAGTCAGTGTGGGTAGAGTCCAGTCAGTGTAGGTAGAGTCCAGTCAGTGTGGGTAGAGTCCAGTCAGTGTGGGTAGAGTCCAGTCAGTGTAGGTAGAGTCCAGTCAGTGTAGGTAGATTCCAGTCAGTGTAGGTAGAGTCCAGTCAGTGTGGGTAGAGTCCAGTCAGTGTAGTTAGAGTCCAGTCAGTGTGGGTAGAGTCCAGTCAGTGTGGGTAGAGTCCAGTCAGTGTAGGTCGAGTCCAGTCAGTGTAGGTAGAGTCCAGTCAGTGTAGGTAGAGTCCAGTCAGTGTAGGTAGAGTCCAGTCAGTGTAGGTAGAGTCCAGTCAGTGTAGGTAGAGTCCAGTCAGTGTAGGTAGAGTCCAGTCAGTGTAGGTAGATTCCAGTCAGTGTAGGTAGAGTCCAGTCAGTGTGGGTAGAGTCCAGTCAGTGTAGTTAGAGTCCAGTCAGTGTGGGTAGAGTCCAGTCAGTGTGGGTAGAGTCCAGTCAGTGTAGGTCGAGTCCAGTCAGTGTAGGTAGAGTCCAGTCAGTGTAGGTAGAGTCCAGTCAGTGTAGGTAGAGTCCAGTCAGTGTAGGTAGAGTCCAGTCAGTGTAGGTAGAGTCCAGTCAGTGTGGGTAGAGTCCAGTCAGTGTGGGTAGAGTCCAGTCAGTGTGTGGGTAGAGTCCAGTCAGTGTGGGTAGAGTCCAGTCAGTGTGGGTAGAGTCCAGTCAGTGTAGGTAGAGTCTAGTCAGCGTGTGGGTAGAGTCCAGTCAGTGTAGGTAGAGTCCAGTCAGTGTAGGTAGAGTCCAGTCAGTGTAGGTAGAGTCCAGTCAGTGTAGGTAGAGTCCAGTCAGTGTAGGTAGAGTCCAGTCAGTGTGGGTAGAGTCCAGTCAGTGTGGGTAGAGTCCAGTCAGTGTGGGTAGAGTCCAGTCAGTGTGGGTAGAGTCCAGTCAGTGTAGGTAGAGTCCAGTCAGTGTAGGTAGAGTCCAGTCAGTGTAGGTAGAGTCCAGTCAGTGTGGGTAGAGTCCAGTCAGTGTAGGTAGAGTCCAGTCAGTGTGGGTAGAGTCCAGTCAGTGTGGGTAGAGTCCAGTCAGTGTGTGGGTAGAGTCAGTGTGCGGGTAGAGTCCAGTCAGTGTGGGTAGAGTCCAGTCAGTGTAGGTAGAGTCCAGTCAGTGTGTGGGTAGAGTCCAGTCAGTGTGTGGGTAGAGTCCAGTCAGTGTAGGTAGAGTCCAGTCAGTGTGTGGCTACATGCATTCTCCTTTTGATATTTAATCAATTCTGTTTTCAAGTGAACTGGGAGTTCAGACGACAGGTGGTCATTTTAACATCGACGTTCAAAGATGAGACGGAAGGATACATTCAGTTGCCTTGCTTCTGTCTTTAAACTGTGTGCGTGTGTGTGTGTGTGTGTGTGTGTGTGTGTGTGTGTGTGTGTGTGTGTGTGTACGTCCTACCCAGCTTCATGATGCCTATCTCCTGCAGGTCCTCCCAGGTGATGTCTGTGATGAAGTCGATGTTTTCGTATCCGTTCTGCACCAGAACCTGCTGGTACTGACTCAGCCCTATCGCTGACAACCACTCTGCCAGGCTGGCCTAAACACACACACACACAATAGTTAGTACAGGCTCAGCCATATCACCGACTACCACTCTACCACCTAGTTACTACAACAACAACAACAACAAGGTCTCAGGTCAGTAACTAACAGGTCTCAGGTCAGTTACTAACAGGTCTCAGGTCAGTTATTAACAGGTCTCTGGTCAGTTACTAACAGGTCTCAGGTCAGTTACTAACAGGTCTCAGGTCAGTTACTAACAGGTCTCAGGTCAGTTACTAACAGGTCTCAGGTCAGTTACTAACAGGTCTCAAGTCTACTAACAGGTTTCAGGTCAGTTACTAACAGGTCTCAGGTCAGTTACTAACAGGTCTCAGGTCAGTTACTAACAGGTCTCAGGTCAGTTACTAACAGGTCTCAGGTCAGTTACTAACAGGTCTCAGGTCAGTTACTAACAGGTCTCAGGTCAGTAACTAACAGGTCTCAGGTCAGTTACTAACAGGTCTCAGGTCAGTTACTAACAGGTTTCAGGTCAGTTACTAGCAGGTCTCAGGTCAGTTACTAACAGGTTTCTGGTCAGGGAGCCACTCAGTGATGCTGAGTTTGTTGATCTCTGATGTCATCTTCTTTCTGTGGCCTGGTTTGGTCACTCCGATGGCCGTGAGATCCTACACAGACACACACACAGACACACACACACACACGTACCACACACACACACAACACCAAGGAAAAATAGGTGAGACGCTTTCAAACTCTCCACAGATACACACACTTCATTACCACAGAGACACCACAGACACCAGACACCACAGACACCACAGACACTAGACACCACAGACACCAGACACCACAGACACCTGACACCACAGACACCAGACACCTCAGACACCAGACACCACAGACACCACATACACTAGACACCACAGACACCTGACACCACAGACACCACAGAGACACCACAGACACCAGACACCACAGACACCACAGACACTAGACACCACAGACACCTGACACCACAGACACCACAGACACCAGACACCACAGGCACCAGACACCACAGTCACCAGACACCTCAGAAAACACAGACACCACCGGCACCACAGACACCACACACACACGACAGACACACACAGTGTCCAGGTGACAAGCTGTACCACAGGACAGGAAGGTAAATGTCCCCAAAGGGAAATGAAGGTGAAGAGGAGAGAGATGATGTTGGCAGTGAGAAAGAAGCGTTGTATCACTAGACCCCAGCTCCACCCACAGCATGGCTCCACCCACAGCATGGCTCCACCTATCTACAGTCTGGCCACACCCACAGCATGGCTCCCACCTATCTACAGTCTGGCCACACCCACCACACTGTCTGGCCACACCCACAGTCTGGCTCCACCCACCTATCACCTAGCCCCAACTATCCACAGTCTGACTCCACCCACCCAGTGTATGTCTCAACAATCTGGCTCCACCCATCAACTGTCTGGCTCCGCCCACCCACTGTCTGTCCCCACCCAAAACCTGGCTCCTCCCAACTCCACTCCACTATACTCTAATTATCCCAATATACAGATGTAGGATCTTAATTTGATAACTCTATTGTTGCCAGTGAGTGTGTGGGTAGAGTCCAGTCAGTGTGTGGGTAGAGTCCAGTCAGTGTGTGGGTAGAGTCCAGTCAGAGTGTGGGTAGACCCCAGTCAGTGTGTGGGTAGAGTCCAGTCAGAGTGTGGGTAGACCCCAGTCAGTGTGCGGGTAGAGTCCAGTCAGTGTACGGGTAGACCCCAGTCAGTGTGTGGGTAGAGTCCGTGTGTGGGTAGAGACCAGTCAGTGTGTGTGGGTAGAGTCAGTGTGTGGGTAGAGTCAGTGTGTGGGTAGAGTCAGTGTGTGGGTAGAGTCCAGTCAGTGTGTGGGTAGAGTCAGTGTGTGGGTAGAGTCCAGTCAGTGTGTGGGTAGAGTCAGTGTGCGGGTAGAGTCCAGTCAGTGTGTGGGTAGAGTCCAGTCAGTGTGTGGGTAGAGTCAGTGTGTGGGTAGAGTCAGTGTGTGGGTAGAGTCAGTGTGCGGGTAGAGTCCAGTCAGTGTGTGGGTAAAGTCCAGTCAGTGTGCGGGTAGAGTCCAGTCCGTGTGGGTAGAGTCCAGTCAGTGTGCGGGTAGAGTCCAGTCAGTGTGCGGGTAGAGTCAGTGTGCGGTTAGAGTCAGTGAGCGGGTAGAGTCAGTGTGCGGGTAGAGTCCAGTCAGTGTGTGGGTAGAGTCCAGTCAGTGTGCGGGTAGAGTCCAGTCAGTGTGCGGGTAGAGTCCAGTCAGTGTGCGGGTAGAGTCCAGTCAGTGTGCGGGTAGAGTCAGTGTGCGGGTAGAGTCCAGTCAGTGTGCGGGTAGAGTCAGTGTGCGGGCAGAGTCAGTGTGCGGGTAGAGTCAGTGTGCGGGTAGAGTCCAGTCAGTGTGTGGTTAGAGTCAGTGTGCGGGTAGTCCAGTCAATGTGTGGGTAGAGTCAGTGTGTGGGTAGTCCAGTCAGTGTGTGGGTAGAGTCCAGTCAGTGTGTGGGTAGAGTCCAGTCAGTGTGTGGGTAGAGTCCAGTCAGTGTGTGGGTAGAGTCAGTGTGCGGGTAGAGTCCAGTCAGTGTGTGGGTAGAGTCAGTGTGCGGGTAGAGTCCAGTCAGTGTGTGGGTAGAGTCAGTGTGCGGGTAGAGTCCAGTCAGTGTGTGGGTAGAGTCAGTGAGCGGGTAGAGTCCAGTCAGTGTGCGGGTAGAGTCCAGTCAGTGTGCGGGCAGAGTCCAGTCAGTGTGCGGGTAGAGTCAGTGTGCGGGTAGAGTCCAGTCAGTGTGCGGGTAGAGTCAGTGTGCGGGCAGAGTCAGTGTGCGGGTAGAGTCAGTGTGCGGGTAGAGTCCAGTCAGTGTGTGGGTAGAGTCAGTGTGCGGGTAGAGTCCAGTCAGTGTGTGGTTAGAGTCAGTGTGCGGGTAGTCCAGTCAATGTGTGGGTAGAGTCAGTGTGTGGGTAGTCCAGTCAGTGTGTGGGTAGAGTCCAGTCAGTGTGTGGGTAGAGTCCAGTCAGTGTGTGGGTAGAGTCCAGTCAGTGTGTGGGTAGAGTCCAGTCAGTGTGTGGGTAGAGTCAGTGTGCGGGTAGAGTCCAGTCAGTGTGCGGGCAGAGTCAGTGTGCGGGTAGAGTCAGTGTGCGGGTAGAGTCCAGTCAGTGTGTGGGTAGAGTCAGTGTGCGGGTAGAGTCCAGTCAGTGTGTGGTTAGAGTCAGTGTGCGGGTAGTCCAGTCAATGTGTGGGTAGAGTCAGTGTGTGGGTAGTCCAGTCAGTGTGTGGGTAGAGTCCAGTCAGTGTGTGGGTAGAGTCCAGTCAGTGTGTGGGTAGAGTCCAGTCAGTGTGTGGGTAGAGTCAGTGTGCGGGTAGAGTCCAGTCAGTGTGCGGGTAGAGTCAGTGTGCGGGCAGAGTCAGTGTGCGGGTAGAGTCAGTGTGCGGGTAGAGTCCAGTCAGTGTGTGGGTAGAGTCAGTGTGCGGGTAGAGTCCAGTCAGTGTGTGGTTAGAGTCAGTGTGCGGGTAGTCCAGTCAATGTGTGGGTAGAGTCAGTGTGTGGGTAGTCCAGTCAGTGTGTGGGTAGAGTCCAGTCAGTGTGTGGGTAGAGTCCAGTCAGTGTGTGGGTAGAGTCCAGTCAGTGTGTGGGTAGAGTCAGTGTGCGGGTAGAGTCCAGTCAGTGTGTGGGTAGAGTCAGTGTGCGGGTAGAGTCCAGTCAGTGTGTGGGTAGAGTCAGTGTGCGGGTAGAGTCCAGTCAGTGTGTGGGTAGAGTCAGTGAGCGGGTAGAGTCCAGTCAGTGTGCGGGTAGAGTCCAGTCAGTGTGCGGGTAGAGTCCAGTCAGTGTGCGGGTAGAGTCAGTGTGCGGGTAGAGTCCAGTCAGTGTGCGGGTAGAGTCAGTGTGCGGGCAGAGTCAGTGTGCGGGTAGAGTCAGTGTGCGGGTAGAGTCCAGTCAGTGTGTGGGTAGAGTCAGTGTGCGGGTAGAGTCCAGTCAGTGTGTGGTTAGAATCAGTGTGCGGGTAGTCCAGTCAATGTGTGGGTAGAGTCAGTGTGTGGGTAGTCCAGTCAGTGTGTGGGTAGAGTCCAGTCAGTGTGTGGGTAGAGTCCAGTCAGTGTGTGGGTAGAGTCCAGTCAGTGTGTGGGTAGAGTCAGTGTGCGGGTAGAGTCCAGTCAGTGTGTGGGTAGAGTCAGTGTGCGGGTAGAGTCCAGTCAGTGTGTGGGTAGAGTCAGTGTGCGGGTAGAGTCCAGTCAGTGTGTGGGTAGAGTCAGTGAGCGGGTAGAGTCCAGTCAGTGTGCGGGTAGAGTCCAGTCAGTGTGCGGGCAGAGTCCAGTCAGTGTGCGGGTAGAGTCCATTCAGTGTGCGGGTAGAGTCAGTGAGCGGGTAGAGTCAGTGTGCGGGTAGAGTCCAGTCATTGTGTGGGTAGAGTCCAGTCAGTGTGCGGGTAGAGTCCAGTCAGTGTGCGGGTAGAGTCCAGTCAGTGTGTGGGTAGAATCAGTGTGCGGGTAGAGTCAGTGTGCGGGTAGAGTCAGTGTGCGGGTAGAGTCCAGTCAGTGTGTGGGTAGAGTCCAGTCAGTGTGTGGGTAGAGTCCAGTCAGTGTGTGGGTAGAGTCAGTGTGCAGGTAGAGTCCAGTCAGTTTGTGGGTAGAGTCCAGTCAGAGTGTGCTTAGAGTCCAGTCAGTGTGCGGGTAGAGTCCAGTCAGTTTGTGGGTAGAGTCCAGTCAGAGTGTGCTTAGAGTCCAGTCAGTGTGCGGGTAGAGTCCAGTCAGTGTGTAGATAGACTCTATGATTTATTTTTCTACTTAGCTAATGGCCAGATAGTTGGCAGTTAGAGACCTCATTATCTACTAATATTCTATATTGATTGATTTGTTCTCATCTAGGGGTGTAATGAATCACTAGTCTGAGGTACACACACAGCGGGAGACACACACACACACACACAGAACACACACACACACACACACACACACACACACAGAACACACAGGACTTTGTCATAGGAGGAGCTTTGTGTCCATCTGCAGGCAGCCCTGTCCTGGCCAATCAAAGACGAGGTCCTGGGCATGCTCAGTGACTGGGGGGGGGGGGGGGGGGGGGGGGGGGTGTATGCATCTGAACTGTCTTCAGTATTACTGGTAGGAGGGTGGGGGGGGGGGGTTGCTAAGGCAACTGCTTTATGATCAGTGAGTGAGCAGTGAGGTGACGGGGTGTAGAGCGTGACTTTAACTTTCAGGTTAAAGGATAGGGGGTCAGAGGTCAGGGGTTCCTTACCTCTGGGGTCATTCTGCTAATGGTGGCTATGTCATACCCGGCGCTGATGAAGTTTGGAGCGTAGACCTGCAGCTGAAAGTCACTCAGCCATTGGATAACAGCCTCAGAGCTCTAGGAGAGAGAAGACAGGTGGAGTTCTGTCACTACGGCTGGCCCTGGGCTAACGGCTAATGGCTAACCGCTAACGGCTAATCGCTAACGGCTAAAGGCTAACCGCTAATAGCTAACCGCTAACGGCTAATGGCTAACCGCTAATGGCTTAAGGCTAACTGATAATAGCTAACCGCTAACGGCTAATGGCTAACCGCTAATGGCTTAAGGCTAACTGATAATAGCTAACCACTAATTGCTAAAGGCTAACCGCTAATGGCTAAAGGCTAATCACTAGTAGAGGAGACAGAAGAGGAGAAGACAGGTGGCTAAAAGCTATGGGCTCTGGGCTAAACACCTCTAACAGCTGAAGGCTAAAGACTAGCTAAGAATAACAAGAGAGGAGAGGAGGACTAGGTAGGTGGCTAAAGGCTAACGGCTAGGAGCTACTAGAGGAGGGAGAGACGGAGAAGACAGGCTCTGTCTGGGGGGGCTATTGGAGAAGATGGAGGAGGGAGAAGACAGGCTCTGTCTGGGTGAGCTATTTGAGAAGATGAGGGAGGGAGAAGACTGGCTCTGTCTGGGTGAGCTATTGGAGAAGATGAGGGACAGAGAAGACAGGTTCTGTCTGTGTGAGCTATTGGAGAAGATGGAGGAGGGAGAAGACTGGCTCTGTCTGGGTGAGCTATTGGAGAAGATGGAGGGAGGGAGAAGACAGGCTCTGTCTGGGTGAGCTATTGGAGAAGATGGAGGAGGGAGAAGACTGGCTCTGTCTGGGTGAGCTATTGGAGAAGATGGAGGAGGGAGAAGACAGGCTCTGTCTGGGTGAGCTATTGGAGAAGATGAGGGAGGGAGAAGACTGGCTCTGTCTGGGTGAGCTATTGGAGAAGATGAGGGACAGAGAAGACAGGTTCTGTCTGTGTGAGCTATTGGAGAAGATGGAGGAGGGAGAAGACTGGCTCTGTCTGGGTGAGCTATTGGAGAAGATAGAGGGAGGGAGAAGACAGGCTCTGTCTGGGTGAGCTATTGGAGAAGATGGAGGAGGGAGAAGACTGGCTCTGTCTGGGTGAGCTATTGGAGAAGATGAGGGACAGAGAAGACAGGTTCTGTCTGTGTGAGCTATTGGAGAAGATGGAGGAGGGAGAAGACTGGCTCTGTCTGGGTGAGCTATTGGAGAAGATAGAGGGAGGGAGAAGACAGGCTCTGTCTGGGTGAGCTATTGGAGAAGATGGAGGAGGGAGAAGACAGGCTCTGTCTGGGTGAGCTATTGGAGAAGATGGAGGAGGGAGAAGACAGGCTCTGTCTGGTTGAGCTATTGGATAAGATGAGGGAGGGAGAAGACGGATGGAAGGGTGGACCTGGCCAATCACATCCAGAGATTGTAGACAACCCACTCTGAGGATTCTGATGTGGTGAAGTCTGCTCCAGAGACTTCCTCTATCACAAGCAACTGCAGTATCATGCTCTGTCCACTGAGGGGCAGCAGAGAGGCCAGGAGAACTCAGCCATGCCCAGTCCACCAGCACCTCTTTCTCCCTTATCCCCCCTTTCTTCCCACCCACTCTGCTCAGGATTGGACCACGGGTCACACGGAGGGGGAGAGGAGGAGGAGGGGAGGAGGAGGGAGGATCTGGAACTAACAGATAGCCATGTGAACCTACACACCCTGCTGGGGAAAAACATGTCCATCAGATGGCTGTGATCTGATCAAGCTATCTCATACACACACTTCCATCTTACTGGTAGAGTCCTGCCAACACACACACACACACACACACACACACACACACACACACACACACACACACACACACACACACACACACACACACGGTGCTAAGCTAGGGTAACGAAGATCAAGATGGCTCAGGCTACAGTATAGTGTAGTATATATACAGTGTATAATATATATATATATCAGTATTGTATATATACGGTATAGTATAATATATATAGATCAGTATATTATACATACAGTATAGTGTAGTATATATACAGTATAGTGTAGTATATATACAGTTTAGCATATATACAGTAAAGTATAATATATATATATATCAGTATAGTATATATACAGTATAGTATAGTGTATATACCGTATATTACAGTATATATCCAGTATAGTATATATACAGTGTAGTATAATATATATACACAGTATAGTACCGTATTTTTAGTATAGTATATATACAGTATAGTATTGTGTATATACAGTATAGCATAGTGTATATCCAGTATAGTATATATCCAGTACAGTATATATACAGTACAGTATATATACAGTATAGTATAATATATATCCAGAATAGTACCGTATATATATATAGTACAGTGTATATACAGTATAGTATAGCATATATACAGTATATTATAGTGTATATACAGTATAGTGTATATATACAGTATAGTATAGTACATATCCAGTATAGTATATATCCAGTATAGTAAATGTATATAGAGTATACTATATATCCAATATAGTATAGTGTGTATATATATAGTATATTATATCTCCAGTATAGTATATATCCAGTATAGTATATATCCAGTATATTATACTGAATATATCCAGTATAGTAAATGTATATAGAGTATAGTATATATCCAATATAGTATAGTTTATCTCCAGTATAGTATATATACAGTATAATATAGTGTATATACAGTATAGTAAATGTATATACAGTATAGTATAGTATATATCCAGTATTGTAAATGTATATAGAGTATAGTATATATCCAATATACTATAGTGTATATATTGTATAGTATATCTCCAGTATAGTATATATCCAGTATATTATAGTGTATATACAATATAGTAAATGTATATATAGTATAGTATATATCCAATATGGTATTGTGTGTATATACAGTGCCTTGCAAAAGTATTCGGCCCCCTTGAACTTTGCGACCTTTTGCCACATTTCAGGCTTGAAACATAAAGATATAAAACTGTATTTTGCACGCCCAATTTTTCAGTTTTTGATTTGTTAAAAAAGTTTGAAATATCCAATAAATGTCGTTCCACTTCATGATTGTGTCCCACTTGTTGATTCTTCACAAAAAAATACAGTTTTATATCTTTATGTTTGAAGCCTGAAATGTGGCAAAAGGTTGCAAAGTTCAAGGGGGCCGAATACTTTCGCAAGGCACTGTATATATATATAGTATAGTATATCTCCAGTATGGTATAGTATATATATATAAATATATAGTATAGGCTCATATCAGAGAGGTTTAGAGAACACAAAACAACGTCCCTGGGCAGCAAACAAGGAAAACTGGGTTGGAGGAGGAACACAGAGATGGAGGAGGAGGAACACAGAGATGGAGGAGGAGGAACACAGAGATGGAGGAGGAGGAACACAGAGATGGAGGAGGAGGAACACAGAGATGGAGGAGGACCACAGAGATGGAGGAGGAGGAACACAGGGATGGAGGAGGAGGAACATAGGGATGGAGGAGGAACACAGAGATGGAGGAGGACCACAGAGATGGAGGAGGAACACAGAGATGGAGGAGGAACACAGAGATGGAGGAGGAACAAATAGAT